>NC_057812.1:470758573-470802879 GCF_018294505.1 Triticum aestivum | reverse complement strand
CACCGCCCCACCGCCGCCATTGACCTCGCGGATCCGCCGCCAGTTTTTATCTTGGTTTAGGTGGAAACCGCCAGTTTTCGTAAAAACCCTAGTTCGGTTTATTATTATTATTTTAGATCGGTTTGGTTCGGTTCAGTTTTTCTTCAGTTAAGTTATTTAGCGAGCATTCGCTCGTTAGTCCGTTCTTAACGAACGTTTTCGTTCGTTCGTCTATGTTAGTGGACGTTCGTCCGATAGATTTTTCTTTTTATTTTATTTTCTGCCAGGGACCTATCCGCGATTACTTTTATCGCAGATTAGCCCCGATCTTCAAATCCTCGCCGTTTCTTAACCGTTTGTCCAAATCAAGTGAAACCAATGCCAAATCTTCATCTCGAGCCCCTCTTTCTGTTTAATCAACTTGAACAAGGTTTTGACAATTTAAAATCTGGTTTCAAGTAGATTTGAATTCGAAGTTCTTTTGACCGTAGTTTCAGTTCCGTAGCTCCATTTTGATTGTTTCTTTTTTGCACATCAAATCTCTTTGGTTGAACTTTCAGATTTGATCTTCTTATTTGAGTTTTACCCTTGCATCTATGCTTGAGTGCTTATGTATGCTATTTTTTGTTTGCGATAGAATTCTCGGAGTGCGAAGCGTGCTACTACGAGTCTCTAGGGTTTGCGGATCGTCAGCAAGGCAAGTAACACATTGATCATACTCTTTTCATACCCAGTTTTTGTGCATTAGTTACAACCCCAAACATTGCATGATTAGGATGTGATTAACTTGTGGGTATTGGGAAGTAGTTGATGAGGTAGTTCCTATTGTATTTTATTATCAAACCCTTGGGAGTTACTTCTATGTTATGCTTATGTTGCTATGCTATGCTCGTAGACGTGGATTTGGGTTTGAGTGTATCCACGACAGATGTGAGATTGTTAATTAATGGTTAAGTTAAGGTGGCTACTTAAATACACATCTGGGTGGATTGGTTGTGGGCACCTGGAGAATCCAGTGTTGTCCTAGGATATCCAGGAGTACCCGTGTGATCATCCTATGGTTCGCCACCCATGCTCAAAGGGATCATAAGATTATTCATGCTAGAAACTTCCATGTGCAGCCACAAGATATTATGGGCTCTAGCATAGTTGAGTATGTTGCATGACCTCTTTCAGTGGTGGGCTAGCAGATGTAGGGGAAAGTAGGTGTAACTATCCACTCAAAGTAAAGAGTTAATGTTTCTAAAAGACCGTGTCTCGGTCATCCGTTTCTCAAACACCATGTAGGGTGAGAAATCCAATGGAGGAGATCGAGTCTTGTGGGGAAAAGTGCGCAAACCTCTACAGAGTGTACAAACTAATCATGGTTAGTCGTGTCCCCGGTTATGGACATCTTGAGTATCTGGTTCTTGGATTATCATGTTGATCTCATCACTCTAAATTAATTTGTTGGGTTATTAATACTGCTTAATTGGGATTGAGTTGGAGGAACCTTCTCAATGTTTAACAACTACCATGATAGTTAAACAAAATATATATTCCTTTGTTGTAGGAAAAAAATGGCTTTTCGCAAAACATTATAACCATAGAGCCTCCACCAGCCATATATGCATGTAGTGATAGCATTTATCCTATTCATTGCTCTACTGTGTTATATTGCCAGCATATTCCATGTGCTGACCCGTTTCGGGCTACAACATATCATGTTGCAGACTTCTCAAACGAAGAGTATGGTGCGCTAGGTCATTGTCCTGCACTCAGCTATGCTGTTGCAGTTGATGGACTCACTTTATTTTCCAAGCCTTCCGTTGTTATCTTATTTAGATGGCCTTAAGCCATTTTTATTGTAATAAGCTCTCTCTTGAGACTATCGATGTAATAAGTGTGTGATTGCTACTCTGTTATAAATCCTTCAAGTACTGTGTGTGTCAGCATTACTGATCCAGGGATGACACTTATGCACAGAGATTTGACTGTCTGAGGTCGGATCGCTGCATTTTCACATATTGATCTTTGCTTAACTACTTTTCCGTTGCCACTGTTACAATTACTACAAAACTGCTACTGTTACTTTTGCCACCGTTACCGTTACTTCCATATTACTTTGCTATTAAATACTTTGCTACAGATATTAAATCTTTCAGGTGTGGTTGTAGTGAAAACTCAGCTGCTAATACTTGAGAATATTCTTTGGCTCCCCTTGTGTCGAATCAATAAATTTGGGTTGAATACTCTACCCTCGAAAACTGTTGCGATCCCCTATACTTGTGGGTTATCAAGACTATTTTCTGGCACCGTTGCCGGGGAGCATAGCTCTATTCTTTGAGTCACTTGGGATTTATATCTGTTGATCACTATGAGGAACTTGAAAGACGAAAAAAATCAAGATTTATCCCTCAACTACGAGGGGAGGTAAAAATCTGCCATCTAGCTCTGCACTTGATTCACCTTCTGTTATGAGTAAACTTGCGACTCCTACTCCTGCTATTGATTCTGATATGTCGCATGTTATTGATGATGCCACTTCTGCTTTGCATGATGCTTATGATGAAACTACTTCTATGCTCGATAATACTGTGCCATTAGGTGAATTTCTTGATGAACAACTTTCTAGGGTTAGAGAGAATGAAACTATTAAAGCTGATAATATTGATGAAAGTGATGATGAAGATTCTCCCCCAAGATATGAATTGCCTGATGTACCTGAGGGTTATGTTATGGATGAAGAAACTGCTAGAGACTTTTTTGCTTGCAAAGATAGATATGATCTTAAGAAACTATTAGCTAAGCTGGAAGAAAAGTCTTTAAATGCTAGAATGAAATATGACCCTGCTTTTGCTACTTCATCTATCTGTATTTCTGATAAGGATTAAGATTTCTCTATCGATCCCGAGTTAATTACTTTGGTTGAATTTGAGCCTTACTATGGGTATGAATCTGAAACTGTTGTGGCACATCTTACTAAATTGAATGATATAGCCACCCTATTCACTCATGAGGAAAAAATTCGTTACTGCTATATGCTTAAGTTATTTCCCTTCTCATTAAAGGGTGCTGCTACATGGTTTAATTCTCTTACTCCTGGTTGTGTGCGTAGTCCCAGGATATGATTTATTACTTCTCGGCTAAATATTTCCCCGCTCATAAGAAACAAGCTGCTTTAAGGGAAATATATAATTTTGTGCAAATTGAAGAAGAGAGTCTCCCACAAGCTTGGGGGAGGCTTCTCCGATTACTTAATGCTTTGCCTGATCATCCTCTCAAGAAAAATGAAATACTTGATATCTTTTATAATGGACTAACCGATGCTTCCAGAGGCCACCTGGATAGTTGTGCTGGTTGTGTTTTCAGGGAAAGAACTGTTGAGCAAGCTAAATTGTTATTGAATAATATATTGAGTGATGATAATGATTGGACACTTCCTGAACCAACTCCTAAGCCAACTCCGAAGAAAAGGGGTATTCTATTTCTCAGTCCTGAAGATATGCAAGAGGCAAATAAATCTATGAAAGAAAAGGGTATTAAAGCTGAAGATGTTAAGAATTTACCACCTATTGAAGAAATACATGGTCTTAATAACTCGACACAGGTAGTAAAGGTAAATTCTCTCTGTAGATTTGATGAAGGTGATATTCCTCGTAATAAGTTTGCTAGTCAATGATTGGATGAGTTTGATAATTTTATTGTTAAACAAGAAAACTTCAATGCTTATGTTGGTAGACAATTGAAATATAATGCTTATATGATTGAACACTTGAGTGATTATATGTCTAGAGTTAAAGGTGAACTTAAACTTATTAGTAAACATGCTTCTATGATCACCACTCAGGTAGAACAAGTGCTTAAAGCTCAAAATGATTTGCTCAATGAATTAAATAATAAGAAAAATGATAATGCTGTTAGAGTTATGACTAGAGGGGGTAAACTGACTCAGGAACCTTTGTATCCTAAGGGCCACCCTAAGAGAGTTGAGCAAGATTCTCAGAGAACTAATGTTGATGCACCTAGTCCTTCTAAGAAGAAGAAAAAGAAGAATGATAGGACTTGGCATGCTTCTAGTGAACCTGTTGTTGACACACCTGAGAATCCCAATGATATTTCTATTTTTGATGCTGAAACACAATCTGGTGATGAACATGAACCTAGCGATAATGTTAATGATGATGTTCATGTTGATGCTCAACCTAGCAATAACAATGATGTAGAGATTGAACCTGCTGTTGATCTTGATAACCCACAATCAAAGAATCAACGTAATGATAAGAGAGACTTTGTTGCTAGGAAGCACGGTAAAGAAAGAGAACCATGGGTTCAGAAACCCATGCCTTTTCCTCCTAAACCATCCAAGAAAAAGGATGATGAGGATTTTGAGCGCTTTGCTGAAATGATTAGACCTATCTTCTTGTGTATGCGTTTAACTGATATGCTTTTTTTCTCAAATATGCACGAGTGTGCATATCATATATTAAAGAAGAAAGGCCAAGAGTGCCTCCACCGTAATGTACATGGTTGTTGTTGTTACATGCTAATCCTCATCACTCACCCACCTCTCTACCCTAGCGAAGAAGGGCATTACATTCCCTCATAATAACCCAGTGGAGGACCAAATGGAACCCTCAGAGCACACCTTTCTCAGTAACTGCTCAACCAAAGGAAGCGCGCCCTCGAAAACAATGGCATTTCTATGCTTCCACAACTCCCACCAGGTAAGCGCGAAGATGGTGCGAAGATCCTTCGTGCTGACGTTGTTCGATCTACGCTTGTCGACAGCCCACTCCACCAGCGAGTCTTGGGCAGTAGGAATCCAACTCGGTGTCCCCAACGCAACGAAGATCGCTGCCTGATACGTCCACTTTGCATCATGCTTTTATATCGATATTTATTGCATTATGGGCCATTACTTCACATTATGTCACAATACTTATGGCTATTCTCTCTTATTTTACAAGGTTTACATAAGGAGGGAGAATGCCGACAGCTGGAATTCTGGGCTGGAAAAGGAGCAAATATTAGAGACCTATTCTGCACAACTCCAAAAGTCCTGAAACTCCACGGAATATCTTACAATAAATAATAAAAAATCCTCACCAAAGATGAAGGCCAGGGGGCCCACACCCTGTCCATGAGGGTGGGGGGCGCGCCTACCTCGTGGGCCCCCTAGTGGCTCTTCGATGACCATCTTCTGCTATATGAAGTCTTTCGTCAAGAAAAAAAACAAGAAGGAACCTTTCGGGACGAGACTCCGCCTCCACGAGGCGGAACCTTGGCGGAACCAATCTAGGGCTCCAGCAGAGCTGTTCTGCCGGGGACACTTCCCTCCGGGAGGGGGAAATCATCGCCATCAACATCATCAACGCTCCTCTCATCGGGAGAGGGCAATCTCCATCAACATCTTCACCAGCACCATCTCATCTCCAAACCTTAGTTCATCTCTTGTATCCAATTCTTGTCTCCAAGTCCGGGATTGGTACTAGTAGGTTGCTAGTAGTGTTGATTACTCATTGTAGTTGATGCTAGTTGGTTTATTTGGTGGAAGATCATATGTTCAGATCCTTTATGCATATTATCACCCCTCTGATTATGAACATGAATATGCTTTGTGAGTAGTTACATTTGTTCCTGAGGACACGAGAGAAGTCTTGCTATTAGTAGTCATGTGAATTTGGTATTCGTTCGATATTTTGATGAGATGTATGTTGTCTAGCCTCTAGTGGTGTTATGTGAACATCGACTACATAACACTTCACCATTATTTGGGCCTAGAGGAAGGCATTGGGAAGTAATAAGTAGATGATGGGTTGCTAGAGTGACAGAAGCTTAAACCCTAGTTTATGCGTTGCTTCGTAAGGGGCTGATTTTGATCCATATGTTTCATGCTATGGTTAGGTTTACCTTAATACTTTTGTTGTAGTTGCGGATGCTTGCAATAGAGGTTAATCATAAGTGGGATGCTTGTTCAAGTAAGAACATCACCCAAGCACCGGTCCACCCACATATCAAATTATCAAAGTACCAAACGCGAATCATATGAACGTGATGAAAACTAGCTTGACGATATTCCCATGTGTCCTCGGGAGCGCTTTTCTTATTATACAAGTTTGTCCAGGCTTGTCCTTTGCTACAAAAGGATTGGGCCATCTTTCTGCACTTTATTTACTTTTGTTACTTGTCACTCGTTACAATTTATCTTATCACCAAACTATCTGTTACCACTTATTTCAGTACTTGCAGAGAATACCTTGCTGAAAAAAACTGCTTGTCATTTCCTTCTACTCCTCGTTGGGTCCGACACTCTTACTTATCGAAAGGACTATGATAGATCCCCTATACTTGTGGGTCATCAAGACTCTTTTCTGGCGCCATTACCGGGGAGTGAAGCGCCTTTGGTAGGTGGAATTTGGTAAGGAAAAATTTATATAGTGTGCTGAAATTTACTGTGACTTGTTACTATGGAAAGTAATCCTTTGAGGGGCTTGTTCGGGGGTATCTTCACCCCGTCCGGTAGAGCAAAGAGTTGCTCCTCAACCCACTGAACCTATTGAAAATGAAACTCCTTTTGAATTTCCTTCGGGTATGATGGAAAAACTACTAGCTAATCCTTTTACAGGAGATGGAACAAAGCATCCCGATGAACACTTAATATATGTGGATGAAGTTTATGGATTATTTAAGCTTGCAGGTATACCCGATGATGTTGCTAAGAAGAAGGTCTTCCCTTTATCTTTGAAGGGAGACGCATTGACATGGTATAGGCTATGTGATGATACGAGATCATGGAACTATAGAAGATTGAAATTGGAATTTCATCAAAAGTATTACCCTATGCATCTTGTTCATCGTGATCGCAATTATATATATAATTTTTGGCCTCGCAAAGGAGAAAGCATCGCTCAAGCTTGGGGGAGGCTTAAATCAATGTTATATTCATGCCCCAATCATGAGCTCTCCAGAGAAATAATTATTCAAAGTTTTTATGCTCGGCTTTCTCATAATAATCAAACCATGCTCGATACTTCTTGTGCTGGCTCTTTTATGATGAAGACTATTGAATTTAAATGGGACTTATTGGATAGAATTAAACGCAAATCTGAAGATTGGGATCTCGACGAAGGTAAGGAGACAGGTATGAAACCTAAGTTTGATTGTGTTAAATCTTTTATGGATACCGATATTTTCCGTAAGTTTAGCACTAAATATGGACTTGAGTCTGAGATAGTAGCTTCTTTCTGTGAATCTTTTGCTACTTATGTTGATCTCCCTAAGGAGAAGTGGTTTAAATATCATCTTCCCATAGAAGTAAAAGTAGTTGCACCTATTAAAGTTGAAGAAAAGACTGTCACTTATAATGATCCTATTGTTCCTACTTCTTATGTTGAGAAACCACCTTTCCCTGTTAGAATAAAGGATCATGCTAAAACTTCAACTATTGTTCGTAAAAGCAATATTAGAACTTATACACCTCCTGAGCAAGTTAAAGTAGAACCTAATATTGCTATTGTTAAAGATCTCTTGTCTGATAATATTGATGGGCAGGTTATTCAGTTGAACGGTGAAACTGCTAGAATTGCTAAACCTTGTGCTAAAGATAAACATAGACTTGTGGTAGGCGTGCCTGTCATTTCTGTTAAAACAGGAGATCATTGTTATCATGGCTTATGTGATATGGGTGCAAGTGCTAGTGTTATACCGCATACTCTATACGAAGAAATTAAGCATGAAATTGCATCTGCTGAGTTAGAGGGTATTGATGTTACAATTAAACTTGCCAATAGAGATACTATATCCGCGATGGGAATTGTTAGAGATGTTGAAGTCTTGTGTGGGAAAACTAAATATCCCGCTGATTTTCTTGTTCTTGGTTCCCCACAAGATAGCTTTTGTCCCATTATATTTGGTAGACCCTTCTTGAACACTGTTAATGCTAAGATAGACTGCGAAAAGAATGTTGTTACTATTGGCTTAGATGATATGATTCACGAGTTTACTTTCTCTAAATTTAGTAAACAACATCGTGAAGAAGAATTTCCTAGTAAGGATGAAATTATTGGTCTTGCTTCTATTGCCGTACCTCCTAGTGATCCTCTAGAACATTATTTGCTAGACCTAGACTTATTAGATGGGTTCTCTTGCTACAAGAATTTGATTTGCATATTGTTGATAGAAAGGGAGCTGAGAACCCCCTTGCAGACAACTTGTCTAGGCTAGAAAATGTTCTTGATGATCCACTACCTATTGATGATAGCTTTCCTGATGAGCAATTAAATGTTATAAGTACTTCTCGTAGTACTCCATGGTATGCTGATTATGCCAATTACGTTGTTGCTAAATTCATACCACCTAGTTTCACATACCAACAAAAGAAAAAGTTTTTCTATGATTTGAGACATTACTTTTGGGATGACCCACATCTTTATAAAGAAGGAGTAGATGGTGTTATTAGACGTTGTGTACCTGAGCATGAATAGGAACATATCCTACGCAAGTGTCATTCCGAGGCTTATGGAGGACACCACGCTGGAGATAGAACTGCACATAAGGTATTGCAATCCGGTTTTTATTGGCCTACTCTCTTCAAGGATGCCCGTAAGTTTGTCTTGTCTTGTGATGAATGCCAAAGAATTGGTAATATAAGTAGACGTCAAGAAATGCCTATGAATTATTCACTTGTTATTGAACCATTTGATGTTTTGGGCTTTGATTATATGGGACCCTTTCCTGCCTCTAATGGATATACACATATTCTAGTTGCTGTTGATTACGTTACTAAGTGGGTAGAAGCTATTCCAACTAGTAGTGCTGAACATAACACCTCTATTAAAATGCTTAAGGAAGTTATTTTTCCGAGGTTTGGAGTCCCTAGATATTTAATGACTGATGGTGGTTCACACTTTATTCATGGTGCTTTCCGTAAAATGCTTGCTAAGTATGATGTTAATCATAGAATTGCATCTCCTTGTCACCCACAGTCTAGTGGTCAAGTAGAATTGAGTAATAGAGAGTTCAAATTAATTTTGCAAAAGACTGTTAATAGGTCTAGAAAGAATTGGTCCAAGAAACTTGATGATGCATTATGGGCCTATAGAACTTCATATAAAAATCCTATGGGTATGTCTCCGTATAAAATGGTTTATGGAAAAGCATGTCACTTACCTCTCGAACTAGAACATAAGGCATATTGGGCTATTAAAGAACTCAACTATGATTTCAAACTTGCCGGTGAGAAGAGGTTACTTGATATTAGCTCACTTGATGAATGGAGAACCCAAGCTTATGAAAATGCTAAGTTGTTTAAAGAAAAATTTAAAAGATGGCATGACAAAAGGATACAAAAGTGTGAGTTTAATGTAGGTGATTATGTATTGCTATACAACTCTCTTTTAAGATTTTTTGCAGGAAAACTTCTCTCTAAATGGGAAGGCCCCTACGTTATCGAGGAGGTCTATCGTTCCGGTGCCTTAAAGATCAACAACTTCGAAGGTACAAATCCGAAGGTGGTAAATGGTTAAAGAATTAAACATTATATCTCAGGTAATCCCATAAATGTTGAAACCAATATTATTGAAACCGTAACCCCAGAGGAATACATAAGAGACACTTTTAGACCGTTTCAGACTCCGAAAAGGAATAGGTATGTGGCACGGTAAGTAAACCGACTCCAAAACAATTTTTAAGGCAATATTTCTCTGTTTTGGAATATTTAGAAAAATAAAAAAATAAGTGGCAGTCCGGGAAGGACACGAGGTCCCCACGAGGGTGGTGGGCGCGCCCCCTACCTCGTGAGCACCTCGTGTGCCTTCCGGACTCCGTTTTCTTGCACGATACGTATTTTGGTCGGTAAAAATTCATTATATATACTCCTGAAGGTTTTGACTCCCGTATCACGCAATTATCCTCTGTTTTCGTTTTGAGTTGTCCCGCTGCAGATTAGATCAACAGGTCTTCCCAGGATTCGGAAGGAGAAAGCTATGTGGATGATTATTTAGCAAATCCCAAGGTCTATGGAGATGTGGAGCACGATTGTTGGACCACAGAGGAAGAAGAGGACTATGAACCCAAGGGGAAGGAGGAGACGAGCTCAGATGAAGATGAAGCCCCATTACCCCAACCTGGGGACATGCACGTGGAGTTCAAAAAGTCAAGTCTCCCTGATAGGGTAAAGAAACCCAAGTTCGAGTTTATTCCTTTTCGTCTCTTGCAGGAAAATAAGCAGGACCTATGCAAAAAGATACTAACCCTGGAGTGGGAGATTGATGATCTGAGGGATCAAAATGCCATCCTCAAGTGCAAATTAAGGGAGAAGGCTAAGCCATCAACTAAGTCAACATCACCACCTTCCTCTTCACCAACAACAAAGAAGGAGACATAATCACATGGGTATGAGCACTCCCCTTGGCAACTGCCAAGCTTGGGGGAGGTGCCCCGGTATCGTAGCACAAACACATCTCCTATCTTTACCGTTTTTCTTAGTTCGATTCTATTAGTAGTATCTTGATCCAGTAGAATAAAGTTTATGGCATGATCTAGTTTTGAGTTTTACTTTATGATCTCTCTATGTAATCGAGTCCGTGAGCTATATATAATAAAGATTAGTGTTGAGTCAAGGGCTTGATTATTTTGCCATGATCTTGGGTGAATAAAAGAAAAGAAGAAAAAGAGTAAAAAGAAACAAAGAGTTCATACTGATCTTATTGAGAGTAATGACTTCACATAGAAAGAGTATGATGATTAAAAGTTGTTGGGAGTTGGCGGACATAGCTTTGGTCATCGTTGCAATTAATAGGAAGTAATAAGGAAGAGAGAATTCCTTATTTAACACCGTGTCTAAATTTTATGCCCTATTTGACATCGACAAATAATTTCTTCCCTATCTAACAACGAGTCTAAATTTTATGCCTTTTATAACACTTATGCCCATTTTGAGCCTAAATAACACCTGAAAAGACCCATCTACCCTCTTGTAGTATGTTTGTGCGCGTGTGTGTGTGCTGTTGCGTCTGTGTGCATGCGCACGTGTGTGTGCTACTATGTGTTTTTTTGCTACTGTGTGTGTACGTGTGTGTTCGCTACTACTGCGTGTGTGTACATGTGTGTGCGCGCGTTGTTGCGTGCCTATGTGCTGCATGCGTCCCTGCTGCTACGTGTGCTGCTGGGTGTCTACGTGTGTTGCCTGTGAGTGCGTGTGCTACGTGTGTGCGGTGTTGTGTGTGTGCGTGTGCGTGCATGTTGCTGCTTGTGTATGTGCTGCTTTTTTTGTGGGTGTGTGTATGTGTTGCTGTGTGTGCTACTGCCCTCTCTCACTGATGCTGCGTGTGAGTTACTACCTCGCACACACACATAACACATGAGGGGCAAAAGGGTCTTTTAAGTGTCATTTAGGCTTAAAATGGATGAGAGTGTTATAAAAGGCATAAAATTTAGATTCGTTGTTAAATAGGGAAGAAAAGGTTTTTCAGTGTTTAATAGGGAAACGAAATTTAAGATAGTGTTAAATAAGGAATTGTTTCAATAAGGAAAGAGAGGTTTCACATATAGATATATTATCATTGACATATTTTATGATTGGGAGCACCCATTAAAATATGACATGCTAAAGAGTTGATGTTGGACAAGGAAGACAACATAATGAGTTATGTTTTCTTATATCTGGATCCTCTAACATGTTGAGCTTGCCTTTCCCCCTCATGCTAGCCAAATTCTCAGCACCAAGTAGAAATACTACTTGTGCTTCCAAATACCCTTAAACCAGTTTTGCCATGAGAGTCCACCATATCTACCTATGGATTGAGTAAGATCCTTTAAGTAAGTTGTCATCGGTGCAAAGCAATAAAAATTGCTCTAAATATGTATGATTGATTGGTGTGGGAGAAATAAGCTTTATACGATCTTGTGATGTGGAAGTAATAAAAGCGACGGACTGCATAATAAAGGTTCATATCACAAGGGGCAATATAAAGTGACGTTCTTTCACATTGAGATTTTGTGAATCCAACCATAAAAGCGCATGGCAACCTCTGCTTCCCTCTGCGAAGGGCCTATCCTTTATTATTATCTTCTACCTTATGCAAGAGTCATGGTGATCTTCACCTTTCCTTTTTCATTTTATCCTTTGGCAAGCCCAGCATGTTGGAAAGAACATGATATATATATATATCTAATTGGATGTAGGGGAGCATGAGTGATTATTGTTGACATTACCCTTGAGGTAAAAGGTTGTGGGGCAAAACTAGCCCCTATCTTTCTCTGTGTCCGATTAAAATTCCGTAACCACAAGTATTGCGTGAGTGTTAGCAATTATGAAGGACTAGATGATAGTTGAGTATGTGGACTTGCTTTTTAGCTCTGACATAGACTCTTTCCGATGTTATGATAAATTGCAATTGCTCCAATGACTGAGATTATAGTTTGTTGATTTCCAATAAGATTTCTGATTCATACTTTCGCATTGAATAGATCATCACTTGAACATAAGTAATCATATGACAATATCTATATATGTTGCTGTTATGAGAATAATCATGATGCCTTCATGTCCGTATTTTATTTTTATCGACGCCTCTACCTCTAAACATGAGGACATATTTATTGTTATCGGCTTTTCGCTTGAGGACAAGCGAGGTCTAAGCTTGGGGGGAGTTGATACGTCCATTTTGCATCATGCTTTTATATCGATATTTATTTCATTATGGGCTGTTACTTCACATTATGTCACAATACTTATGTCTATTCTCTCTTATTTTACAAGGTTTACATAAGGAGGGAGAATGCCGGTAGCTGGAATTCTGGGCTGGAAAAGGAGCAAATATTAGAGACCTATTCTGCACAACTCCAAAAGTCCTGAAACTCCATGGAATATCTTACAATAAATAATAAAAAATCCTCGCCAACGATGAAGGCCAGGGGGCCCACACCCTGTCCACGAGGGTGGGGGGCGCGCCCCCCTACCTCGTGGGCCCCCTGGTGGCTCTCCGATGACCATCTTCTGCTATATGAAGTCTTTCGTCAAGAAAAAAAACAAGAAGCAACCTTTCGGGACGAGACTCCGCCGCCACGAGGCGGAACCTTGGCGGAACCAATCTAAGGCTCCGGCAGAGCTGTTCTGCCGGGGACACTTCCCTCCAGGAGGGGGAAATCATCGCCATCATCATCATCAATGCTCCTCTCATCGGGAGAGGGCAATCTCCATCAACATCTTCACCAGCACCATCTCATCTCCAAACCCTAGTTCATCTCTTGTATCCAATTCTTGTCTCCAAGTCCGGGATTGGTACTAGTAGGTTGCTAGTAGTGTTGATTTCTCCTTGTAGTTGATGCTAGTTGGTTTATTTGGTGGAAGATCATATGTTCAGATCCTTTATGCATATTATTACCCCTCTGATTATGAACATGAATATGCTTTGTGAGTAGTTACGTTTGTTCCCGAGGACACGGGAGAAGTCTTGCTATTAGTAGTCATGTGAATTTGGTATTCGTTCGATATTTTGATGAGATGTATGTTGTCTAGCCTCTAGTGGTGTTATGTGAACATCGACTACATAACAATTTACCATTATTTGGGCCTATCGGAAGGCATTGGGAAGTAATAAGTAGATGATGGGTTGCTAGAGTGACAGAATCTTAAACCCTAGTTTATGCGTTGCTTCGTAAGGGGCTGATTTTGATCCATATGTTTCATGCTATGGTTAGGTTTACCTTAATACTTTTGTTGTAGTTGCGGATGCTTGCAATAGAGGTTAATCATAAGTGGGATGCTTGTTGAAGTAAGAACAACACCCAAGCACCGGTCCACCCACATATCAAATTATCAAAGTACCGAACGCGAATCATATGAACGTGATGAAAACTAGCTTGATGATATTCCCATGTGTCCTCGGGAGTGCTTTTCTTATTATAAGAGTTTGTCCAGGCTTGTCCTTTGCTACAAAAAGGATTGGTCCACCTTGCTGCACTTTATTTACTTTTGTTACTTGTCGCTCGTTACAATTTATCTTATCACCAAACTATCTGTTACCACTTATTTCAGTACTTGTAGAGAATACCTTGCTGAAAACCGCTTGTCATTTCCTTCTGCTCCTCGTTGGGTTCGACACTCTTACTTATCGAAAGGACTACGATAGATCCCCTATACTTGTGGGTCATCACTGCCCAAACTGTCCGAGCAAAAACACATGTGAGTAGAACATGATTGATTGTTTCCTCCTCTTGATCACAAAAAGGACATGCGGCTTGGTGAGGTAGGCCTCTGCATGCAAGGCGGTCCGAGGTCCAGCATCTGTCCTTCATGGCCAGCCATGTGAAAAACCTGCATTGCATAGGAGCACGTGATTTCCATGTCAGGTCGGCCGTTGGGATCACTTCCTGGCCCCAAAAAGCTGCCGCATAAGCCGATTTCATGGAGAACTGCCCATTAGTCTCCCACGACCATTCTATCTCATTCGGCTCCTCGTCAGAAAGTTGCCAACCATTGACCACCTGCCATAGTGCTAGAAACTCATGCAAGGTCTCAGGTCTAAAGTTGGAGCTGATGTCCATCGCCCAAGAGCCGTCTTCCATGGCTGTACTGACCATCCTCAGCTTGTGAGTGCGGGGTGGCACCAAATCATAGACTCGTGGCGCTAACTCCTGTATTCTTTGCCCATGTAGCCATCGGTCCTCCCAGAATAGTGTTGTTCGTCCCGACCGCACATTGCTCCTCATGGCTGCCTGACATAGCATGTGTGCTTCTTTAGGGACTTTGATTTTGAATTCCTTCCAGGGTCTTGACTCGTCAGTTCTCGTGAGCCACGGCCAGCGAGCTTGCATGGCGATATTCATCCATCTTAGATTTGGCAGCCCCAATCCACCTGCTCACTTCGGCGTACAAACCATATCCCATGCAACAACGCAATTGCCACCGTTGGCCTTAGCTCTTCGGCACCATAAGAAACCACGACAAATCTTGTTCATTGCTGCTATAATTTTCGTAGGTAGGTCCAAAGCCATCATAGCATGGATCGGCATCGCACACAGGACAGACTGCATAAGAGTTAGTCGTCCACTCTTGGGCATCATGGCTGCCCTCCATTTCAGTAGCTGATTTGCCATGTGATCCACCAAAAACTGCAACTGCGTTGCAGATTGCTTCCTTAGCGATAGAGGTAGCCCAAGATACTTGATCGGAAACGATCCTAAGGGGCATTGCAACTCATTGCGTTCCATTGCAATCTCCACCTCGGAGCACCAGATAGGTAGGGCCGCGGATTTGCTCAAGTTGATTTTCAGCCCTGCTGCCTCCCCAAAGATCTCAAACAGAGACTTGCACACCTCTAGGTCCATTGGATTTGGCTTGACAAATAGCACCACATCGTCAGCAAAGATAGGTAGGCGTTTCCTCATGCCAACACGCGCTAGGGGTGACAGCACACCTCTAGCCATAGCCACCCCGAACAACCTTTGAAGGGGCTCCATTGTTAGAATGAAGAGCATTGGGGGAGATCGGGTTACCCTGCCTCAGCCCTTTAAAATTGTATATCGTGTCTCCCCGATCACCATTCACCATGATCTTGGTGGTCGATGTTGCAAGTATCCCGCATATCCAAGACCTCCACCTTGGTCTGAAGCCCATTTGATTCAACACCTCAATAAGGAAAGGCCACTGGACGGAGTCAAATGCTTTGGATATATCTAGTTTTAGCAGCACAGTTGAACTCCTCAAAGCATGCAATCGGCATTCCATGCTCTGCACAAGCATGAACTTATCATGCAGCGATCTGCCCTTAACAAACGTGCTCTGGTGGTTCCCAACCAGCTTGGGGAGATCCTCCACCAGCCGACAAGCCAAAACTTTTTCAAAGATCTTAATGGCCCCGTGGACAAGGTTTATAGGCTGGAAATCACTCACCTCCAAAGCCCCCTCCTTCTTGGGCAAAAGTGAGACAAGGGACTTATTGATTGCGGCCAAACCTCTCATGTCCCCCTTGTAGAAACTGTTCATCGCTCTCATGAAATCCACCTTAATTATGTCCTAGCAAGTTGCATAAAACGACCGATGAACCCATCCGGCCCCAGAGCTTTGTCCATGGGCATGCTCTTGATTACTTTCTCCACTTCCTCATCCGTGAAAGGGCCCTCCAAGTGCTCTAAGTCCAGGTGCAGCAAGCCCAACCTATCGAGATTGAGAGCATGTGCCCTCGCCTCCGCAGCACCAAAAGCTGCACCAAAAGCCTAACCTAACTGATATGCTTAAAATGAATCCTTATGATAAGTACATGAAAGATATTGTTACAAATAAAAGAAAGATACTGGCAGCTGAAATTTCCACCATGCTTGCTAATTACACTTTTAAAGGTGGAATACCAAAGAAACTAGGAGATCCAGGAGTACCAACTATACCATGCTCCATTAAAAGAAACTATGTTAAAACTGCTTTATGTGATCTTGGAGCTGGTGTTAGTGTTATGCCTCTCTCTTTATATCGTAGACTTGATTTGAATAAGTTGACACCTACTGAAATATCTTTGCAAATGGCCGATAAATCAACTACTATACCTGTCAGCATTTGTGAGGATGTGCCTGTTGTGGTTGCAAACGTTACTATTTTAACAGACTTTGTTATTCTTGATATTCCCGAGGACGATAGTATGTCGATTATCCTTGGTAGACCCTTTTTGAATACTACAGGGGCTGTTATTGACTGCAACAAAGGCAATGTTACTTTTCATGTTAATAGTAATGAGCATACGGTACACTTTCCGAGGAAACAACCTCAAGTCCACATTATCAATTCTATTGGAAAAACTTCAACGATTATTATTGGAGGTTTTGAATTTCCTATTCCTACTATCAAGAAGAAATATGATATTCTTATTGTTGGGGACATGTATATCCCCGTTGAGGTAACCTAGTGTTATTCGAAATTTCTCCAGTTTCATGTTATTCGGAAAGAGTTTGTTAACAAGACTTGATCAACCTTGTTAGTGGATTCCTTTTGATGAGCATGAGATGGATGAAGTTGGAAAGCACAACTCTCTGTACCCTCCTTTTAATTTCTGTTATTTAGATTAATTAAAGCAAAAATAGTATTTTTTTGTCTGTTTTCTAAGTTATCCTTGCAATAAAAAATACCCCGAAAATAAAAGTTCTCCAAACGTCCTGAAAATGAAATATGATTTTTTGTAGAATATTTAAGAATATCTGGCACTGAGAACACACCAGGGGGCCACACCGTCTGGCCACGAGGGCACAGGGCGCGCCCACCCCCCTAGGGCACGCCCCCTGCCTCCTGGGCCCCACATGGACCCCTCCACTTATTCCAGCACCCACTCACTTCTTCCTCTAGAAAAATCCTCCCATAGCTCAAGCCCGTGTTCTAGCTCATCTTGCTGCCATTTTTGATTTCCTTGCTCAAAGCTCCATTCACAAAACTGTTTTGGGGGATTGTTCTTTGGTATGTGACTCCTCCAATGGTCCAATTAGTTTTTGTTCTGGTGCTTTATTTATTGCATTTTTTGCTGCTTAGGTGATCCTGTTCTTGAGCTTGCATGTCAAATTTATATGATCCAAGGTAGTTCTAATGCATGATATAGTATCTAGGCACTTGTGGGAGTAGTATGCTATCAATTTTGTTGAGTTTGGTTCACTTTTATTTTGAGTCACTAAAAATTTCAGAAATTTTTCACAGAAAGAAAAATGTTCAGGAAAATGTACCAAGGTGGTTCCTCAAGGAAGCAAGGACCAAGGCTCGCGATACGTTAGTCGGATGATGAACCACCAAGGGAAGCTCAAGTGCGGCCTTGTGAATGGCCGTCAGAAGAGTTTATGGTCCAAGCAGGCATCAAGAATGAATTTGACGCGTATGTGCGTAACGCAGATCTTGAGGGCTTCGTGTCAGATAATTGCCCACAATACTATTACCTAACTGATTCCTTTGTGAGAAGGTTTAAGTTTACATCCTCATGCAATTCCCATATTGTTTTATTTGATCTTTATTATAAATCATACCATGGACCTAGAAGATTTTAATACTTCTTGTAAACTCCCGCAGTGGGGCAATGTTAGTGAACCTCGCAAATCTGAATATAAAGATTTTCTTGCTAGTATCACTGTGGGGGAATCTAGAAAAATCACACAAGCTACCATAGGGAGCATTCACTTTCCTTCCATACATTATTTTGCTCTCTTCATAGGTATATGCATTAATGGTAAAGATGAGGCTTCTCACATGTGCGTTCGAGATCTTAGTGTCCTCAAGAGTGCGGTATTAAGTGATAAACAATATAACTTGGGGGCCATTGTTGCACGAAGGTTGCATCTTAACGGTTTAAGCAGAGATTTATTTGGTGGAATTTATGCAACTCGTGTAGCTAATTATCTTGATGTACCCATGCATGAAAATGATATGGAATTGCCTCCTGCTTATCTAGATTATAATGCTATGGTTCGCCACCAGTTTGTTGAGAGGAATGAACAGTTTCTCCAATACCGACTAATCTTTGACAGACGTCGCACTGTCCATATTGCCCTCCCTGCTCCTACTTTCTTTAACTTTCAGGCAAAAATGAGATATGTTATAACTAGGGAGGAGGCGAACCAGTATGAGAGGAGTACGGAAGCAGCTTGCCTCCGAGCTGCAGCTCTTGAGGTAGTAGCTGCTGAAGGAAATATGCCCTAGAGGCAATAATAAAGTTGTTATTTATATTTCCTTATATCATGATAAATGTTTATTATTCATGCTAGAATTGTATTAACCGGAAACTTAGTACATGTGTGAATACATAGACAAAACAAAGTGTCCCTAGTATGCCTCTACTTGACTAGCTCGTTTATCAAAGATGGCTATGTTTCCTAGCCATAGACATGTGTTTTCATTTGATGAATAGGATCACATCATTAGAGAATGATGTGATGGACAAGACCCATCCGTTAGCTTAGCACTATGATCGTTTAGTTTGTTGCTATTGCTTTCTTCATGACTTATACATGTTCATCTGACTATGAGATTATGCAACTCCCGAATACCGGAGGAACACTTAGTGTGCTATCAAACGTCACAACATAACTGGGTGATTATAAAGATGCTCTACAGGTGTCTCTTATGGTGTTTGTTGAATTGGCATAGATCGAGATTAGGATTTTTCACTCCAAATTGTCGGAGAGGTATCTCTGGGCCCTCTCGGTAATGCACATCACTATAAGCCTTGCAAGCAATATGACTAATGAGTTAGTTGCGGGATCATGCATTACAGAACGAGTAAAGAGACTTGCCGTTAACAAGATTGAACTAGGTATGATGATACCGATGATCGAATCTCGGGCAAGTAACATACCGATGATAATGGGAACAACGTATGTTGTTATGCGGTTTGACCGATAAAGATCTTTGTAGAATATGTAGGAGCCAATATGAGCATCCAGGTTCCGCTATTGTTTATTAACCGAAGAGGTGTCTCGGTCATGTCTACATAGTTCTCGAACCCGTAGGGTCCGCACGCTTAACGTTCGATGACAATTTGTATTATGAGTTATGTGATTTGATGTACCGAATGTTGTTCGGTGTCCCAGATGAGATCACGGACATGATGAGGAGTCTCAAAATGGTCGAGACGTAAAGATCGATATACTGGAAAGCTATATTTGGAGATCGGAAAGGTTCCGAGTGATTCGGGTATTTTTCGGAGTACCGAGGAATTACGGGAATTCACCGGGAGAAGTAATGGGCCTTATTAGGCTTTAGTGGAGAGAGGGGAGAAGGGCCAAGAGGTGGCGTGCGCCTCCCCCTTCCCAAACCGAATTGGACAAGGGGTGGGGGCGCGGCCCCCCTTTCCTTCTCCCTCTCCCTCTCTTTCCTTCTCTCCTACTCCGAATAGGAAAGAGGAGGGGAATCCTACTTGGACTGGGGAGTCCTAGTAGGATTCCCCACACCGGGCACCCCCCTAAGGCCGACCACCTCTTCCCTCCCCTCCTTTATATACGTGGCCGGGGGCACCCCATAGACACACAAGCGCCCTGCACCGGTAGTTTCATCATCATCGTCAGCACGCCGTCGTGCTGACGGAACTCTCCCTCGGCCTCAACTGGATCAAGAGTATGAGGGACGTCATCGAGCTGAACGTGTGCTGAACACGGAGGTGCCGTACGTTCGGTGCTGCGATCGGTCAGATCGTGAAGACATACAACTACATCAACCGCGTTGATATAACGCTTCCACTTTCGGTCTACGAGGGTACGTGGACACACTCTTCCCGCTCGTTGTTATGCTTCTCCTAGATAGATCTTGCGTGATTGTAGGATTTTTTTGAAATTACTGCATTCTCCAACAGTGGCATCTAATCCAGGTATATGCGTAGATGGTATATGCATGAGTAGAACATAAAGAATTGTGGGCGATAATAGTCATACTGCTTACCAGCATGTCATACTTTGATTCGGCGGTATTGTTGGATGAAGTGGCTCATACCGACATTATGCGTACGCTTACGCGAGACTGTTTCTACCGACGTGCTTCGCACACATGTGGCTAGTGGGTGTCTGTTTCTCCAACTTTAGTTGAATCGAGTGTGACTACACCCGGTCCTTGTTGAAGGTTAAAACAGCCCACTTGACGAAAAATCGTTGTGGTTTTGATGCGTAGGTAAGAACGGTTCTTGCTAAAGCCCGTAGCTGCCACGTAAAACTTGCAACAACAAAGTAGAGGACATCTAACTTGTTTTTGCAAGGCATGTTGTGATGTGATATGGTCAAAATGTGATGAGATATAAATTGTTATATGAGATGATCATGTTTTGTAAAGTTATCAGCAACTGGCAGGAGCCTTATGGTTGTCTCTTTATTGCATAAGATGCAAGCGCCATGTAATTGCTTTACTTTATCGCTATGCAATAGCAATAGTTACAAAAAGCAATAGTTGGCGAGACGACCATGTGACGACACGTTGATAGAGATCAAGATGATGGAGCCAATATGAGCATCCAGGTGCCCGACGTTTTCAGAAATCACAGATCATATCTGAACTCCGATCACGCCGAATTTTCCGATCTGACCGATCTCATCGATCATCGCGAATCCGATTCGGATTTACGTTTCACTATTAACCCGATGGCGGATACGAACCGGTAGGGGTAGGTTGTGTCACGACCTCATCGATCCCGATTGACAGAAAACATAGCCTCATCGATCCCCATGTGCAGTCGATCTCATCAACCATGCACACAGCCGATCTCATAAACGACGACAGATCTCATCTGCCGCCTCCACATATCTAATATGCATGGGATCTGAATCCCAATCCTATAGCAGAGGCTCTGATACCACTATTGGGTTCTATAGTAGGGTGCGTCGACTGCAAATTAAAATTTTATTAACAACCAGGAACATGCTACCGGAATGGATCACAGTTCGTTACCATTAGACGCGCAGTGCCGTGCAGCGGAAGAAGAGTTGGGGCAGCGCGTCTGCGTGGTTCGTCTCCTCCTTGTCCGATCTCCCTCAAACAACCGGTCGTCAGATCCCATGTACAAGTTTTCTGGAGCGGCGCAGATGCACCGCCTCTAATGGTATCCACGTGTGCAGGAGGAACACCGTGCGGCGGACTGCTAGGTCTGATCACACAGTCGGCAACAAGTGGAGGTGGCTATTCGCAACACATGCAAACCCTAGTGACAACGCCGAAGCGATCAGCCAAATGAGTGTGCTGCACCTCCACCTTATATAGGCATCCATCGCGGGCTTAACACTTGGGCCTCACATGGACCCTAAAGCCCAAAACCTGTTCGGCCAGGATCCGAGTCCGAGTAGGATCACATCTGACTCGTGGAGTCTGATCCGGCCTCACAAGTTCCTTCCCTTAAGCATGCGACCCCTTAGGTTCAAGTTGGCTTGGTCACAGGTCGGATCACCTCTGACCTGCTCGGCTGGTAGCGGCCTCTAGCAAGGCGTGCCGACCACCAAGTAGACAATGAAGCCGGTTGGTGAACCTATACATCACACTTCCATTCCTTTTGCCACACGATATATGTTGTCGGGCTTAGGGAGAGTCTGTCATCCTTGTGCTAGCACGACCTCTTTCTCGTTCCAATGATGAAAACCACTATTCGGATTATCTCATAATCGTTGTCGCATGGCCATGCTTATCCTGGTCGGATCACACGAGGGGCCCAGAGTATATCTCTCCTGATCGGAGGGGCAAATCCCATCTTGCTCGACCATGTCTCGCAGCATGGGTCTGGACAAGCCCGAAACCTACCTTTGTAACTACCCGGTCACGGAGTAGCGTTTGGTCGGCCCAAAGCAGGTCTATCACCATCGTGAGTACATGTGCCAGCTCAGGTCTTAGGACATAGAACATATGTTGTACTAGAGACTCACATATGATATATCGCCGCGTCTCATAGTTGGGTCTGTCCGACTCGGACCTTATCTCGACTCAGATCTGGCTATGTCGAATCCGACCAGATCTTTCCAAGTCCATATTACCCAGTTAGCATCCAATGCTCCATGGCTAGTGAGACCAAGCCATCAACCGTGTCATATGCTAGTCTAGTCGTCTGCGCATCCACGCACAACCCTTTCGACTAGGGACCTTTTAGGACAGTCATCATACAATGCACAGTCCCACAAATAAGTCACGTACTTGCTGATACACATCATTGATAATGTCCAAGGACTATCTTTATTCATAAACACATAGGAAATATCATCATACATGATTGCGTCTAGGGCATATCTCCAACATAGACATGACTGAGACACATCTCCGGTCAATAACCAATAGCAGAACCTGGATGCTCATATTGGCTCCTACATATTCTACGAAGATCTTTATCAGTCAAACCGCATAACAACATACGTTGTTCCCTTTGTCATCGGTATGTTACTTGCCCGAGATTCGATCATCGGTATCATCATACCTAGTTCAATCTCATTACCGGCAAGTCTCTTTACTCGTTCCGTAATGCATCATCCCGTGACTAACTCATTAGTCACATTGCTTGCAAGGCTTATAGTGATGTGCATTACCGAGAGGGCCTAGTGATACCTCTCCGATACACAGAGTGACAAATCCTAATCTCGATCTATGCCAACCCAACAAACACCTTCGGAGACATCTGTAGAGCATCTTTATAATCACTCAGTTACGTTGTGACGTTTGATAGCACACAAGGTGTTCCTCTGGTATTCGGGAGTTGCATAATTCATAGTCAGAGGAACATGTATAAGTCATGATGAAAGCAATATCAATAAAACTAAAAGATCATTATGCTAAGCTAACGGATGGGTCTTGTCCAGCATCAAATGATCCCATTCATGATCCCATTCATCAAATGACAACACATATCTATGGTCAGGAAACATAACCATCTTTGATTAACGAGCTAGTCAAGTAGAGGCATACTAGGGACACTCTGTTTTGTCTATGTATTCACACATGAACTAAGTTTCTGGTTAATACAATTGTAGCATGAATAATAAACATTTACCATGATATAAGGAAATATAAATAACAACTTTATTATTGCCTCTAGGGCATATTTCCTTCATCTTCATCCATGACCTCCTCTTCACCATGACTGGTCCAATGTGTATATCCATCCATGAATCCCCTAGAGACTAAGTGCAAATGGACATCTGCAACTTCATGTGACTCTGTATGGGCACAATCAGTACATGGACACAGGATGTAATCTGCATCACCAATTCTCCTCTTTGTACTTTCAGGCAAATTCATGAACTCTGTCACGCCACTGATAAAATCTACGGTTTTCCGATTCTTCATCGATCGAGATCTTTCCATCTGCACCACACGAATGGTAATTAAAAACAAAATGACAACATTAATACACAGATTAACTGCTACCCAAAGATGCGTGCATAAATCACAAGGTTTTATTTTCATAATTACTGAGGGCACTCAATGTTGTTATCCAGACGTGCAATGACAAAAAATAATGGTCAGTCAATTTGCACGCAGAGTACTAGTACAACACTACCCTTAGAAATTGAATACCTTAATTAAGCCACTCACGAAAAGAATACCTTAATTAATTAGCCATGGGGTGACCTCCACCCAGTAGACAGAGAAGCGTGATGCGGCGGCACGCCGAGACAACAGGGGCGAGGAGCAAAGCTTAGTGCGGCTGCCGCCTAAAGTTCGACCTCCACTATACCACCATCGACCGCGATGGATGTGCTCGAATCACGCCGCCGCCGACCTCGATGGTTGAGCTCCTCCTATCTCCCGCTGCAGACCGAGGATTGACCTCCTATGTCGCCACCACCGCCCACAGACCGAGGATTGACTTCTTCTCCGATAGCCGCTGCCTAGGCCGCCGCCGCCATCTCTATATGCAGAGTGGGTGTTTTTTTACGGATATCCACATAGCGGCTGTTTACACAGTATCATTGCAACTCAATTATATGGACAGGGTAGTGAAGGAAATATGCCCTAGAAGCAATAATAAAGTTGTTATTTATATTTCCTTATATCATGATAAATGTTTATTATTCATGCTAGAATTGTATCAATCAGAAACTTAGTACATGTGTGAATACATAGACAAACAGAGTATCCCTAGTATGCCTCTACTTGACTAGCTCGTTAATCAAAGATGGTTATGTTTCCTGACCATAGACATGTGTTGTCATTTGATGAACGGGATCACATCATTAGAGAATGATGTGATGGACAAGACCCATCCGCTAGCTTAGCATAATGATCGTTTAGTTTTATTGCTATTGCTTTCATCATGACTTATACATGTTCCTCTGACTATGAGATTATGCAACTCCCGAATACCGGAGGAACACCTTGTGTGCTATCAAACATCACAACGTAACTGGGTGATTATAAAGATGTTCTACAGATGTCTCCGAAGGTGTTTGTTGGGCTGGCATAGATTGAGATTAGGATTTGTCACTCCGTGTATCGGAGAGGTATCTCTGGGCCCCCTCGGTAATGCACATCACTATAAGCCTTGCAAGCAATGTGACTAATGAGTTAGTCACGGGATGATGCATTACGAAACGAGTAAAGAGACTTGCCGGTAATGATATTGAACTAGGTATGATGATAACAACGATCATATCTCGGGCACGTAACATACCGATGACAAAGGGAATAACTGAAAGTGCAACTATCCCTAGGTGGTTTTGGTAATTCATAACAACATATAGCTCATTGAGCTAATGCTATTCCAAGATGATTATTTCAGGAAAGCTCAATGATTGGCATGGCATGGATGTGAAAGTGGAACCCTCAAAATGCTAAGGACAAAAGTTTGGCTCAAGCTCAAAAGCTCAAGACTCTTCATTTTATATTTTAGTGATCCAAGATCACATTGAGTCTTAGGAAAAGCCAATACTATCAAGGAGGGATGAGGTGTTGCTTAATGAGCCTCTTGCTTCATGTGCTTAGTGATATGCTCCAAAACCCTCAACTACTTTCCCATATCCACATATGACCTAAACCCTAAGCCAAACTCGGTCCTACCGACTCTTTCTATCTGGCCCCATCGAGTTTCACTTGTCATAAGCCACTGCCAAACCCTAGCAATTCGGTTCTACCGATAGGGATCTCGGTCTCACCGAGATGGGATTGCAAACTCTCTGTTCCCTTTTGTAACTTTTTGGTCTCACCGAAAGAGCGAATCGGTCCCACCGAGATTGCAATGTAAATTCAGTGTTTCCTTTTCGTAACTTTTCGGTCTCACCGAAAGAGCGAATCGGTCCCACCGAGTTTGCCTGACCAACTATCTGGTTAGCTAATTACCAAAATCGGTCTCACCGAGTTTGTGTAATCGGTCTCACCGAGATTACGTCATGCCCAAACCCTAACCATATCGGTCCTACCGAGTTGCATGTCAGTCCCACCGAAAATCTCTAACGGTCACTAGGTTTACCTTTTCGGTCCGACCGAGTTTGTTGATTCGGTCCCACCGAGATTGGAAAACTGTGTGTAACGGTTGGATTTTGTGTGGAGGCTATATATACCCCTCCACCTCCTCTTCATTCGTGGAGAGAGCCATCAGAACACATACACCATTCCAACTCATATGTTCTGAGAGAGAACCACCTACTCATGTGTTGAGACCAAGATATTCCATTCCTACCATATGAATCTTGATCTCTAGCCTTTCCAAGTTGCTTTCCACTCAAATCTTCTTTCCACCAAATCCAAATCCTATGAGAGAGAGTTGAGTGTTGGGGAGACTATCATTTGAAGCACAAGAGCAAGGAGTTCATTACCTACACACCATTTGTTACTTCTTGGAGAGTGGTGTCTCCTAGATTGGCTAGGTGTCACTTGGGAGCCTCCGACAAGATTGTGGAGTTGAACCAAGGAGTTTGTAAGGGCAAGGAGATCGCCTACTTTGTGAAGATCTACCGCTAGTGAGGCAAGTCCTGTGTGGGCGATGGCCATGGTGGGATAGACAAGGTTGCTTCTTCGTGGACCCTTTGTGGGTGGTTGCTTCTTCATGGACCCTTTGTGGGTGGAGCCCTTTGTGGACTCGCGCAACCGTTACCCTTTGTGGGTGGAGCCCTCCATGGACTCTCGCAACCGTTACCCTTTGTGGGTTGAAGTCTCCATCAACGTGGATGTAGGATAGCACCACCTATCCGAACCACGGGAAAAACATCCGTGTCTCCAATTGCGTTTGAATTCTCCAAACCCTTCCCTTTACATTCTTGCAAGTTGCATGCTTTACTTTCCGCTGCCAATATACTCTTTGCATGCTTGCTTGAATTGTGTGATGATTGCTTGACTTGTCCTATAATAGCTAAAATCTGCCAAGAACTAAAATTGGGAAAAGGTTAAGTTTTTATTTGGTCAAGTAGTCTAATCACCCCCCTCTAGACATACTTTCGATCCTACAAGTGGTATCAGAGCTTTGGTCTCCATTTTCTTTGATCTCCATAGCTTTTGGTGATCATAGCCTTGGTTTCACAACCTAGGAGAGTATGGCGTCTAGCGAGGGAAATTATCATCGTAGAGGTCCCTACTTTGATGGTACTAATTTTGCTAGTTGGAAGCATAAAATGAAAATGCATATTCTTGGACATAACCCCACCGTTTGGGCTATTGTGTGTGTTGGTTTGCAAGGTGACTTCTTTGATGGGAAAGAACCAAACCGTGAAGCTACCACGGATGAGTTGAAGATGTTGCAATACAATGCTCAAGCTTGTGATATTCTCTTCAACGGATTATGCCCCGAAGAATTCAACAAAATCAGCCGTCTTGAGAATGCAAAGGAAATTTGGGACACTTTAATTGATATGCACGAAGGTACCGACTCTGTCAAGGAATCCAAGTTGGATGTGCTTCAAAGTCAACTTGACAAGTTCAAAATGAAGGATGGTGAAGGTGTCGCTGAAATGTACTCTAGGCTTGCTCTCATCACAAATGAGATTGCCGGCTTAGGAAGTGAAGAGATGACCGATAGATTCATCATCAAGAAGATTCTAAGAGCCTTGGATGGAAAATATGATACCGTGTGCACATTGATCCAAATGATGCCCAATTACAAAGATCTCAAGCCAACGGAGGTGATTGGAAGAATTGTTGCTCATGAGATGTCACTTAAGGATAAAGAGGAACTTCACAACAAATCAAGTGGTGCCTACAAAGCCTCATGTGAAGCCCCTACATCATCAAGTGAGAAACAAGACTTCAATGAATAATTGAGCTTAATGGTGAAGAACTTCAACAAGTTCTACAAGAGTAGAAGCAAAGATAGAAGCTTCAAGTCAAGGTCCTACAATGACAAAAGATCTTCTAGTCGAGAGCGAAACTGCTACAGTTGTGGAAGACCCGGACACTATTCCAATGAGTGTACGGCTCCCTACAAGAGAAGAGAAGATTCTCCAAAAAGAAGAAGCAAAGAATCACCACCAAGAGAGAGAAGGAGTAGAGATGATCGTTATGAACGAAGATACCCACGGAGAAGCAAGGATTCGGAAAGGAAGGAAAAATCATCAAGGAGCTACACAAGACGAAGACATCAAGCTCATGTTGGTGAATGGGTATCCAGCTCCGACTCCGACAGCCACTCCGAGAGAAGTTATCACTCCGACTCCGAAGATACTCAAGATGAAGGTGTTGCCGGTCTAGCACTTGTGTCAACCAACTCCTATGACATATTTGACTCACCAAATGAAGGAATTGGAAGATGCTTCATGGCCAAAGGTCCTAAGGTAACACACCCCGAGTATGTTGATTTCAATAGTGATGAAGATGACTTGTTAGGTGATGATTTGCTTGTTGACAACTCTAGTGATGAATACTATGATGAAACGTCAATTAATCATGCTAATCAAGATAAAATGAATGACAATGATAAGGAGAAGATTGAGTCTCTAACTAAAGAACTAAACACTCTTAAGTTAGCTCATGAAACTATCTTCGAAGATCATCGAGAACTTTTAAGAGCTCATGAGAAATTACTCTTTGAAAAACTCAATCTTGAGCAAGATCATGTGTTCTTAAAAGCAATCAATGATGATCTCCGCAAGAAAAGTTCTTCTTACATTGCCAAGCGTTTACTCTTATCCACTTACATGCCTCAAGTCAAGTCTAGTAACAAGAAAGATTCTTTCTCTAGCAGTAACAATGATCATGCTAAATCCAATATTGTTGCTTCTAGTAGTTCTCTTGATTCCACTAATGATTCTCTTAGCCAAGTTACACTTGAGCAAGAAAATAGCTTATTGAAGGGAATTATAGAGAAAGGAGTGTACAAAAGCCTTGCTGGGAGTAAGCAATTTGAGGAAATTGTGCGCAAGCAAGGAATGCACCGGAAGAATCAAGGTGTTGGTTTTGAACGAAAGTTCAATGCCAATGGAGTTGAGTGGGAAGAAGATCAATACCCCAAGACAAAGTTTGTTCCTTAACAAGAGAAGTATGATACTTCTTTCAAGGGGACACAAGCTCAAGATGATCTTCCACCACAAGACTACAAGCAAAAAGGCAAGGACAAGCTTCAAGAGGAAATTGATGCATTTGAAGAAGCTCCTAAGACCTTAGTCAAGTGGATTCCCAAGACTACTTCAAGTTCCACTTCATCAAGTACGACTACAACTCCAAGGATTCCCATCAAGATGGTGTGGATCCAAAAGAAGAAGAACTAGAGAGTTCTTGAGGATGACTCCGCCAACATACTTCACTCTTATCATTTTGGCAAGAACAAGTGCAATCAACTTCCACATCTTGCACTAGTTCAAGGAGTCACAAACCCTCTTTATGGTAAGACAAGGGACAAAGTAACCTAAAAGTTTTCATGGACATCATCTTGTGTGTGCATCACTCTATGTCTATGGATATCCTTGTTTGTTCCTTGTGGGACTAACCCATGTAGGTGTTGAAAGTGCAATTCACTCAAATGGATAGCTCCAAGTGATCTACATCAACATTGAGCATCCACATCTTCAACATCTACATGAAGTCATCATCAACAAAACCCCAGGTTAGTTCATCCCTCTAAGGGGGGATATCACATCTAGGGGGAGCTTTACTCTAAGACTTGAGCTAAAGCAACTCTAAAGATGTGAACACAACAATGCTTTATGTAAAAGTGGTAACCCCACTTGAGCTTAAACAATGAGTATGACCTATGATCAAGTGTTCTCACTTGACTCCTAAGTCAATATACTCATATATAGATGACCTTGTCATCGCAAATTGCTTGATAGATGCTAGAATTGGTTGTGCATGCCTTGTCACATATTTCATTTGCCATCTTATTGTGTGAGCATGCTGGTTGCATATTTTACTCATTCGAGGACATCCACTTGTTGTTTTGATTGTTTGGTTTTATTTCCTTTTGCCAAGTGGATGGACAAGAATGCCTAAGAACCTCCTCTAGCTATCTATGCTTTTCTCGTCTCAAACTCTCTTCATGCTACATCACAAAATTTGATCAAGTCAGATTCGAACCACTTTGTGTGAGGAGCGCTCGGAGTCCCCGATTCGTCATAGACTTAAACTTCCAAAACCACTTTATGATTCTCGGTCTGACCGATACCCCACTTTCGGTCCTACCGAGATCATTAAGTTGATCTAGGTTTTCGATCTCGGTGCAACCGATTTGAACTTTTCGGTCACACCGAGTTTCAGTAACTGCTTGCAGTTATGAATCTCGGTGCCACTGAGTCGTTCCACTCGGTCACACCGATAGGGTCGGGCTATATATAGTCACGGGCAAAAATTTGGAAATTTCTCCGAACCCCTTCACCCGCGCGATAGCCTGCTCTACCAACATGGTCTCCGGATAGTCTCCTCGCCGCCAGCTGCCTCCAGTCGCTGGTCTCCGTCGCCATCAACGGGAATTCTACCCCGCCGTTGCCGCCGTAGCGAGTCTCCGCCGAACTAGGGTATGGACTCGATCTTTGTGCTATTCTCCAATCTGATTCTTAGCACATTGTGATCATCATGATTCTTGCCACGATTGAAACACTCCTATCCAGTCAATGCGCTCGTAGATTAGGTTTGATTCTAAAATTTTAGGGTTAGGTTTCCGCCGAAACCATCTCGGACCCACCGAGTTGAAAAACTCGGTCCCATCGATTTGGCTCATGCCATTGCACAAGTGAGACTCGGTCTGACCGAGAATTACTTGTCGGTGTGACCGATTTTGGAACTCTGTGAAACCCTAGCAGTCTCGGTGCCACCGAACTATGACTCAGTCCAACCGAGTTCACTAGTTTAGGTTCCAAAACTGCTTCGGTATCACCGAGTTTGAAAATCGGTAGATCCGAGATGATTTCAGTGGGAAACTAAAACTAAGTTTTTGGATCATTCTTTTGCAAAAATCTCTGCATTTTGTGATGCTCATCCACTCTACCTCATCTATAAACTATTCACAGGGTCAGCAGTCAGCTTGTTCATCATGTCAGACCAGAGTGACAGCCAGAATGTGTCAGAATAGCAGGTGCACATGAGTGAGGGCACTAGTCCCTCCAGCTCTTCAGATGATGGCAGCAGAAGTACCCCAAGCAATTTACCAAAAGCTGCCACCAGACAAAGGAAGAAAAGAACTTCAGATTCTGAAGATGAAGATTATGTGGCAGAGGAAGAGGCCACATCAAAGAGAGTTGAGCCAGCTCAAGGCACAAAGCTAGGACTGAAGATCAAAAGGCCAGCAGGCAGGCAGCCTATGTCAAAGGCTAGAGCTTCAACTGAAAAGCCTGCACCCAAAGAGCCAGTTGCTGCTGAAGGCAAGAAGAGGAAGGAAAGGGTCAAGAAGACTGTAGCCAGAGTGCTTGGAAAGGCTTCCATCATGGAAGAGGAAGAGGAATAAGAGGTTGCTGCACCAGCACCTAAGGCACCCAAGCTAATGGGTGATGCTATAAAATCAGGGGCTACTGCATCTAAGCCCAAGGCTGCATCAAAGGTCAAGACAGCACCAAAGAGAAATACAAGGAGCATACCTACTGCTGAGAAGAACAAAGGCCCAGTGCCTGAAGCTGCTGAAGAAGAGGATGAAGAGCAAGTTCTCAGAAAACTCAAGCCCAAGATCCCAGACCATAGTGATGCTCATCCTGTGGCTGAGGATATGAAGCTCAGGAGAGACTCAGGGCTCAGGAAGTGGAGAGAAGCAGATTCGTATGCTTCAAGGAGAAGGACTGCTGTGGATTACAGATTTCACACCAAAGAACAGCAAGATTTCTATGAGACAGTGCTGCTTGATAAGAAGCCCATAGTTTGTGATATGAGATGGGTCAATTGGGAATACATTAAGGAAAACGAAGAGTACTACCCTGGAGTGCAGGACAGCTTTAGTGCTTGTGGAGTTGCTGACTTTGTTGGGCAGAAGCTCACAAAGTGAAATGAGGAGCTTATAATGCAGTTCTACTCCACAGCACATTTTTATCCAAATGGGAGGATCAGATGGATGTCTGAGGGTACGAGGTACCAATCTACAGTTGCTGAATGGGCACAGCTCATCAATGCCCCTGAAGAGCATGAGGATGACTTGGATATCTATGCCAAGAAGAAGATGGATCATAACTCAATGTCCAACATGTACAAGGAGATCCCAAATGAAGCACTTGATACTTTCAAGTTTGGCTCAGTGCATTAACTTCTGTCAGGGCTGCCAACTATCAATTGGATCTTGAGGCACACCTTATTGCCCAAATCTGGAGATCACAAGACGATCAGAGGCCATGCAATAAATTTGCTTCATGTATTTGATGTGCCACAGAAGTTCAAGGTGATGAGCCTCATAGTAGAGACTATCGAGAGGACTGCAGCAGATCAAAAGAGGAGCTGTGGATATGCCCCACAAATTCAGGAGCTCATCAACTCCAAGATGGGCACAGGAATATACTTATTGGACAAGGAACACTTGCCCATCCGTCTAGATTTTGAGGACAATCAAGTTGTAATGACTGAGAATGAGCCATCATCAGTTCAAGCACAAGCAAAGAAGGAGAAGGCAAGGAAGGAGAAAGCTGCCAAGATGCCAACTCAAGAGGAGGCATCTGAGTATTTCTTGAAAACTAAACAAGAGCAGCTTGGTTACCTTATTGCATCCACCCTGCGGATTGAGAAAGGACTAGCCACCCTAACTCAGAACCAGGCAAGCTTAGAGAGAATCATGGAACAAAAGTTCTATGACTTGGATGTCAAGGTGACAGAGATTCAGACTGCAGTGGAGCAGCTCCAGGATGATATGCAGGAGAGGAAAGGGAAGACAACCACTGATGCCTTTGCCAGAGTGCCACAAGGTCCGAGGTCGTATGCAGTGCCAGTTCCTGACACAAGAGCAACTGCCTTAGCTCCAGCCGTAGCACCAGCCCAACCTGCTCCAGCGTCTACTTCAGCTCCAACTCCAGCGTCTACTTCAGCGTCTACGGAACCCTTCGTCCTTGGAGTGATCCGGACTCCACCACCACCTGAAGATCAAGCCTGAGCGTCGATCTAGCACTATGCATTTTCTAGGAACTTTTTGGTAACTTGTTGCCAAAGGGGGAGAAAAATATATAGATCATAGGCTTTGAGAGAGAGAGTGTTGCTTTTTTCTCTCTTGCTTTATTTGGTGGTCTTTCGAACTTTGTTTGCTTTTGAGTGCTTGAGATACTACGTCATTATCTGTGAGACATTGATGATCATGTGTTTGATCATAAGCTACACTTAATGTTTGCTTAATGCTATTATCTTATCTATCTTATGTGATCATTCACTATTCTTGGTGATGAGTGCATGTATTTCATTCTTCTCATTTTAAGCGCTCCACCGAGATGTATGTGACATGGAAGAGTAACCCATGACTCTAACTCTATGTGCATTTGCAGTCCAAAGCAAATTTTAAATATGCACAAATTTAGGGGGAGCTCTTACTTATCACATACTTCTCAAAGCAATGATATATTTCATGCTTATTATCATTTGTCGAAGCTTTGATCTATATGTTGTCATCAATTACCAAAAAGGGGGAGATTGAAAGTGCAACTATCCCTAGGTGGTTTTGGTAATTCATAACAACATATAGCTCATTGAGCTAATGCTATTCCAAGATGATTACTTCAGGAAAGCTCAATGATTGGCATGGCATGGATGTGAAAGTGGAACCCTCAAAATGCTAAGGACAAAAGTTTGGCTCAAGCTCAAAAGCTCAAGACTCTTCATTTTATATTTTAGTGATCCAAGATCACATTGAGTCTTTAGGAAAAGCCAATACTATCAAGGAGGGATGAGGTGTTGCTTAATGAGCCTCTTGCTTCATGTGCTTAGTGATATGCTCCAAAACCCTCAACTACTTTCCCATATCCACATATGACCTAAACCCTAAGACAAACTCGGTCCTACCGACTCTTTCTATCCGGCCCCACCGAGTTTCACTTGTCATAAGCCACTGCCAAACCCTAGCAATTCGGTTCTACCGATAGGGATCTCGGTCTCACCGAGATGGGATTGCAAACTCTCTGTTCCCTTTCGTAACTTCTCGGTCTCACCGAAAGAGCGAATCGGTCCCACCGAGATTGCAATGTAAATTCAGTGTTTCCTTTTCGTAACTTTTCAGTCTCACCGAAAGAGCGAATCGGTCCCACCGAGTTTTCTTGACCAACTCTCTGGTTAGCTAATTACCAAAATCGGTCTCACCGAGTTTGTGTAATCGGTCTCACCGAGATTACGTCATGCCCAAACCCTAACCATATCGGTCCTACCGAGTTGCATGTCAGTCCCACCGAAAATCTCTAACGGTCACTAGGTTTACCTTTTCGGTCCGACCGAGTTTGTTGATTCGGTCCCACCGAGATTGGAAAACTGTGTGTAACGGTTGGATTTTGTGTGGAGGCTATATATACCCCTCCACCTCCTCTTCATTCGTGGAGAGAGCCATCAGAACACATACACCATTCCAACTCATATGTTCTGAGAGAGAACCACCTACTCATGTGTTGAGACCAAGATATTCCATTCCTACCATATGAATCTTGATCTCTAGCCTTCCCAAGTTGCTTTCCACTCAAATCTTCTTTCCACCAAATCCAAATCCTATGAGAGAGAGTTGAGTGTTGGGGAGACTATCATTTGAAGCATAAGAGCAAGGAGTTCATTACCTACACACCATTTGTTACTTCTTGGAGAGTGGTGTCTCCTAGATTGGCTAGGTGTCACTTGGGAGCCTCCGACAAGATTGTGGAGTTGAACCAAGGAGTTTGTAAGGGCAAGGAGATCGCCTACTTCGTGAAGATCTACCGCTAGTGAGGCAAGTCCTGTGTGGGCGATGGCCATGGTGGGATAGACAAGGTTGCTTCTTCGTGGACCCTTTGTGGGTGGTTGCTTCTTCGTGGACCCTTTGTGGGTGGAGCCCTTTGTGGACTCGCGCAACCGTTACCCTTTGTGGGTGGAGCCCTCCGTGGACTCTCGCAACCGTTACCCTTTGTGGGTTGAAGTCTCCATCAACGTGGATGTAGGATAGCACCACCTATCCGAACCACGGGAAAAACATTCCTGTCTCCAATTGCGTTTGAATTCTCCAAACCCTTCCCTTTACATTCTTGCAAGTTGCATGCTTTACTTTCCGCTGCCAATATACTCTTTGAATGCTTGCTTGAATTGTGTGATGATTGCTTGACTTGTCCTACAATAGCTAAAATCTGCCAAGAACTAAAATTGGGAAAAGGTTAAGTTTTTATTTGGTCAAGTAGTCTAATCACCCCCCCTTTAGACATACTTTCGATCCTACAATAACGTATGTTGTTATGCGGTTTGACCGATAAAGATCTTCGTAGAATATGTAGGAGCCAATATGAGCATCCAGGTTCTGCTATTGGTTATTGACCGGAGATGTGTCTCGGTCATGTCTACATAGTTCTCGAACCCGTAGGGTCCACAGCTTAACGTTCGATGACGATTTGTATTATGAATTATGTGTTTTTGGTGACTGAAGTTTGTTCGGAGTCCCAAATGAGATCACAGACATGACGAGGAGCCTCGAAATTGTCGATAGGTAAAGATTCATATATAGGACGATGATATTTGGACACCGAAAGTGTTCCGGGTGATATCGGGTCACCGGAAGGGGTTCCGGGCACACCCCGGCAAAGTTATGGGCCTATTGGGCCAAATGAGGGATAGACCAGCCCCTGGTGGGCTGGCGCGCTCCTCCTAGGACAAATAGGAGTAGGAGGAAAGGAAGGGGAAGAATAAAGTAAGGAGGAGGGTTTGATCTCCACCCTTTCCTTCTCTTCCGCCTTCTCTTGCCTTCCCATATGCTGAAATAAAGAAGGGGGTGAATTGGGCTTGCACCCCAAGTAGGATTCGGCCTACTTGGGGGCTCCCTAAGGATGCCTCTTCTCCCCCCTCCAACCTATATATATGTGGGGATAGGGGGCACCTAGGACACACAAGTTTCTCTTAACCGTGTGCGGTGCCCCCTCCACAGATTACACCTTAGATTATATAGTCGTGGTGCTTAGGCGAAGCCCTGCGCAGATCACATCACCAACACCGTCACCACGCCGTCATGCTGACGGAACTCTCCCTCGAGCATCTGCTGGATCAAGAGCTCGTGGGACGTCACCGTGCTGAACGTGTGCTGAACACGGAGGTGCCGTATGTTCGGTACTTGGATCGGTTGGATCGTGAAGACATTCGACTACATTAACCACGTTACTAAACGCTTCCGCTCTTGGTCTATGAGGGTACGTGGACACAATCTTCCCGCTCGTTGCTATGCTTCTCCTAGATAGATCTTGCGTGATCGTAGGATTTTTTTTGAAATACTACGTTCCCCAACAGTGGTATCAGAGCCAGGTATATGCGTAGATGTTATATGCATGAGTAGAACACAATGACTTGTGGGCAATAATAGTCATACTTCTTACCAGCAATGTCTTACTTTGATTCAATGGTATTGTTGGATGAAGCGGCCCGTACCGACATTACACAACCACGTTCATGAGACTGGTTCTACCGACGTGCTTCACACATAGGTGGCTAGCGGGTGTCTGTTTCTCCAACTTTAGTTGAATCGAGTTTGGCTACGCCCGATCCTTGTTGAAGGTTAAAACAACACATTTGACAAAAAATCGTTGTGGTTTTGATGCGTAGGTAAGAACGATTCTTACTAGAAGCCCGTAGCAGCCACGTAAAACTTGCAAAAGCAAAGTAGAGGATGTCTAACTTGTTTTTGTAGGGCTTGTTGTGATGTGATATGGTCAAGATGTGATGATATATAAATTGTTGTATGAGATGATCATGTTTTGTAAAAGTTATCGGCAACTGGCAGGAGCCTTATGGTTGTCACTTTATTGTATGCAATGCAATAACCATGTAATTGCTTTACTTTATCACTAAGCGGTAGCGATAGTCATAGAAGCAATAGTTGGCGAGACGACAACGATGCTACGATGGAGATCAAGGTGTCAAGCCGGTGACGATGGAGATCATGACAATGCTTTGGAGATGGAGATCAAAGGCACAAGATGATGATGGCCATATCATGTCACATATTTTGATTGCATGTGATGTTTATCCTTTATGCATCTTATTTTTCTTAGTACGGCGGTAGCATTATAAGATGATCTTGTCGGCGTTCTGGGAACGGAGGTCCCCAGACTTGCCTGCCTACGGCCATCGGCGTGGCTCTGCGAGCGGGCCCGTACGGCCCATCTTCATCAACAAGGCATCCAAGACCCTCGCGAGGGTCCAAGCCTCACGAGGCGGATGACGCAAAACCTCCTCAGGAGCGGCCTCACCAGGTTGGCTCGCGAGGAGCAGAGAGATCAAGGCAAGGCAAACCTTGCGAGGTTCTCGTGACGTGAGCCATGATGGTTGAGACCAGGTAGGCGCCAGTGCACACAGTGTCCTTGTTTCCTCTTTGGTGCTAAGGAGGCAAGTGCAGGCGCGGAGTACCGAGGCATCAAGCAAAGGTTTCCATATCAGTGCAACGAGACCAAGACTAGCAGGACAGCAAGACGGAGGTCACCATGGAGCCCAAGGCGGCGTCACCACCAGGGTCTTTTGCAGGCTAAGACTGCTTTTGTCAGGATAAGCTGTACTAGCTATCCCCTTTCAAATTGGCCGTTGTTGGCTCCCTTCCCGCTCAATATTTGGGGAGAGGACCAGGGCCTCTATAAATAGGACTAGCCACCATAGTAGGAGGCATCTCATCTTGAGCTGATCCTTAGCCACACACCAAGCACAAGAACACCTCGACCTCAGGAGGCTGTTCTTCCCCTTGTACTGTTCATCATCAGCCCAAGAGGCAATCCACTACCACCACACTACAGTAGGGTATTACACCACAACGGTGGCCCGAACCAGTGTAAATCTTGTGTCCCTTGTGTTGCGAGTTCCTCGAGCTAACCCGTGAGATCTTAGCAAAGCTAGGGCGTAGATCGGTAGGGGGAAATCTTTGTGCGCACCCCAGTGTTCGAACCTCGAGGGTTTTGCCGGAACCCGTGATCCGACATTTGGCGCGCCAGGTAGGGGTGCACCGTAGCCTTCCTTCCGTCGATCTGCGCTCCGTCGCTCCATATCGTCCCCATGGCGGACGTGCGTCGTGCTCGTGCTGAGCGCCGGGCTACCCTCGCCGCCCGCGTTGCTCAGACGGCTCCCGTCGGTGGGCCACCTTGTCGTTCTCTGTCGCTTGCCGCCAACGCCGCCACCGGCCCGGCGGGGAACAAGCAGCAAGCATCCTTGCTGCACCCCTCGGTGCGGCGGGACGGCCACACCGCCACTCCATTGCTGACCCCGGCCAGTTCGTCATCCCACGCTCGTCGCGCTCCCGTGGACGCGCAGGCTCCGTTGTGCATGGCGCGCGAGCTCCTCCGCTACCGCCCCGTCGACGACCTCTACGAGGACTGGCTCGACCGCATCGCCGAGCTTGTCAGCGCCGCAGGGGGCTCCCCTGCACTGTCCCTCTCACTGCCTCGCCCTCTGCCAGCCTCGGGTGGCGTGGCTCATGGAGTGCCTCCACCACCTCTGCCCAAGACAGAGTCTTGGCGCCAAGGCGCGCGGCCCCACGGCACGACCTGCCGCGTCTGGCGCCCACGCAAGAAGAAAGAAGCTGCCAAGAAGTCCCTCAGCCACGAGAGGACGCCCCCGCGCTCCCTGCGCCACCACGATAAGACCGCGTGCCGCCTACGGTGGCGGTGTGCGGACCCCATCAAGAACAAGTTCTCCACCAGCGCCGAGCCCTGGTGACGACGACAGGCTGCCGCGCCTTCACCCCTGAGCTGTGTAGCATCGCATGGCCGGGAAAGTTCAAGCCGGATCTGCCTCCTCGCTATGACGGCACCCCCGACCCCGCGGAGTTCCTGCAGCTCTATGAGCTGAGCATCAAGGCGGCCAACAACGACGAGAAAGTCATGGCGAACTGGTTTCCCATGGCTCTCAAGGATGGGGCCCACTCCTGGCTCCTGAACCTGCCTCCAGGCTCGATCTCCTCCTGGAACGAGATGCGCGACCTTTTCGTTGCCAACTTTCAGGGCACTCGCGACCGCCCACCGGCCGTGGGTGACCTACGCCACGTCAAGCAACAACCAGGAGAGACCCTCCAGAAGTACATCCAGCGCTTCAACAACGTCCGCCTCAAGATCCCCAAGGTGACGGACGAGGCCATCATCTCCGCGTTCTCTGATGGCATTCGCGATGTCAAGATGAAGGAGGAGCTTGCCATCCACGAGGAGATGTGCATGTCTCTGGAGCTGTTCAACCTGGCGACCAAGTGCGCAAGAGCTGAGGAGGGGCGCCTCTCCCTCCTCGAGCTCCCAGCTGCTGACCTGGAGGAGAAGAAAGGCAAGGCCAAGGACATGAAGCGCAAAGGAGAAGCCGTGCTCACGGCGGAGCCGGACACCAAGTGCGGCTGGGACCTGCCCGAGTCATCTAAGAGCAGCCGACCGTTCTGCGCCTTCCACAACCTGCATAGCCACAACACCAGCGACTGTCAAGAGCTCAGAGCCATTCGCGAAGGACGCTTCGGTCAATGCCCCGAGCGCAACGGCCGGGGCTACGGCCGAGGAGGAGGACGTGGTGGCGGACGCTGGGACGACTGTGGCCCTCGTCAGGAGTGGCGCGACCGGCCTCACGAGGACTGCTGGTAGGATCAGCCTCGCGAGGCCGCCTGGAGGGATCAGCCTCGTGAGGATCGCCCCCGGGGCAACGCCGGCCTTCCTCCATTGCCGCCACCACCAAGAAGGAATGACGACTACCACCAAGACGAAGGGGCTGGGGGCTTCCAGGAGCCACGTGCTATCGCTTGCATCTTGGGCGGAGCTCAAGCCCCAGCCTCGCAGCGTATCTTCAAAAAGTTTGCTCGTGAAGTGAATGCAGTCCTCCCCAAGCTCGAGGCCACGCGCCCGTTCAGATGGTCCAAGTGCGCCATCACCTTCAGCTCGGCTGACCAGCTGAAGTGCGCGGCCACCGCTGGCGCCCTCCTGATGCTTTGTTCACCAGTCATTAGCAACGTGCAAGTCACCAAGACCCTCATCGATGGCGGTGCAGGGCTCAACGTCCTGTCCATCGACATGTTCGACAACCTCCAAGTGCCGTATGATCAGTTTCAGCCCACCAAGCCTTTCTCAGGAGTGACCGACGGCTCCACCACCCCGATCGGGCAGATCCGCCTTCGTGTCACCTTCAGACAGTGCGACAACTACCGCATCGAGCTCATTGACTTCGACATCGCCCACATTCTCCTGCCATACAATGCCATCCTCGGGTATCCAGCCCTCGCCAAGTTCATGGCAGTGACCCACCACGGCTACAACGTCCTCAAGATGCCAGGAAGCGGCGGAATCATCACAGTCTCATGTGAAGAAAGAGACGCGGTGTGCTCCCTCGAGCATGCCTTCTGTCGGGGATATACCCCGCGGTATGACCCGGCCGGAGTTATAACCCGGCTGGGACTTGGTAAACCGGCAGATGTTAAGTTAGATGATAACCCGGCATGTGTTAAGTCAGATGATAACCAGGCAGACAATCGTAAACCGGCAGGAGTCATAACCCGGCAGGCGATCATGAACCGGCAGGAGTCATAACCCGGCAAACAGTCATAAATCGACAGACAGTCATAACCTGACAAATAGAGTCGCCTAGGGTTATGAAGCCCGAGACGTTATGAAGCCGAAGATGTTATGAAGCCCAAGATGTTAAGAAACCCAGGAAGAGGAGTCAGTATAGTTTTAAGTCTTAGTCCGAGATGGATTCTACATGTAACCTGCCCCTTCAACTTATATAAGGAGGGGCAGGGCACCCCAAGAGGGGAATGAAATAATCTTAGGGCTAGACGTAACTTGGAGAGCCGGTTTACGGCGACTCCCTGGTGATGATAATGAGACCTAGCCACAAACAACATGTAGGGCTATTACCGGATGATGTTTCCCGGGGCCCGAAGCTGTCTAAATCCTTGTCTTGTGTTGCGTCTCTCGATTCCGCTCAACCCCTCTCAAGCTATCACATAGATGCATTGGCCTCACGACTAAGTCCTCACACTAGGACATCTGCCATGACAATTCCACGACAGTTGGCGCCCACCGTGGGGCTGGTGCACGGTGGTGATGAGTTCTTGGAGGGTTCTTCCCAGGGATCAAGGGATTGGCAATTTTTTCAGATAAAGATTTTTTAAGATTGAAGTCGAGGAAGAAATTAGGGTTTGGTATTCTGTGTGCCGCCGAGCCATCGAATCGGATAGAAGATCGATTTCTACTGCAACTACCATAATTCGCCAAGATCAAGAAGAGATTTTTTCCATCGAAATCGAGATACTGTGGCAGTCAACTGAAGCTGTCAGCGGTGGCCGGGTCAGATTGCTATTGCTTATACAAGTAGCAGTCCGATTGGCCGGATTATTGCTGACCCATGTTACGAGTCCCGAGGAAATCAACTGTTGGTCCTGCTACTTTGGGCGTCGAGGACAAAATCAACTCTAAAGTACTACAAGTTTGACTCAGACACGGATTGAGGAAAGCACCAAACGATCTGAGTATTTCTTCCATAGAAGCCTGTGCAGGCTGCTGATCAAAACGTGACCTATCGTCACTGTTTTAAACCCTATGCGGACTGCAGTGGACATCTCACCTCTTTAGTTGCTGGGGTCAACCCGCGCTGAGGCTTGTTTTGAACTGCCTGTCGCGACTCGACCCTCTTTCGGCCTTGAACCGCCCAGGCTCCTGCACCAGGCCGCTGTTGTGGAGCCGCTGTTTACCGTCGTCACCTCCGCGCGGTACGGTTTTGAGCTCCCACATCGCCGGTCGTCTCCACAAAGCCGCCCCGGTTCCGCAAAATCGCCTCTCCGGATCATCACGGAGTTTGTTGCAATCGCTGGTTTAGGTAGCATGGGTGGTCTCGTTTTGTCAAAGTCACCGACTTCCGTGCTGCCTTCGCTTCAAAACCTGCTGTGCCGGCCGGCCCGCCTCAGTCACGACTGGTCCGGGGAGATGGACAGCCCGCCGTCGCGCGCCGGCGCTGCACTGCTACTACTGTCACCCCCGCGCGGCCTCAGCTTGAGCCACCGCTAATCAGACTCGCCATCACAGCTCGCCGTCGAAACACCGTTCCAGGGAGTCGCCACGCTTCAACCGCGCCCCGTCGCCACAGCCTCAATCCGTCGAATCACCAGCGTCCCTCTGTCGCGCTCTCCGCCTTTGCCGAGATCCGGCACCTCCGTCTTTGCCTTCACCGGCCACCTCGCGGAGCCACCATAGTGGATTTCACTCTTGGCCGCCCTCATCGAAATGCCGCGCCTCGCCGGTTTTGCTTCTGCGTTGAGCCAGTGTCGGATCATCATCACTACATTATTAAACCACCGGACTCATTTTTGCCTCCGAGCTGACTCCGATGTGTCATCCCTGTTATCTGCTCAAGTTGCCACTACCCTGAGTCGCGTCAAGCCGCTTTATTTCTCAGAGCGTCGCCTCTGCCTTGAACCGTCCATCAAACTGCCCCTGATTCAGCTACTTCGCTGCACCGAACCGGCCTTGAGCCGCCTATGCTGGCCGCTTCTACCGCCGCCATGTTGTGTTGTGCTAAACCGTCATCGGTCGACGTTGTCGCCTCGACAGCCGTCCGCGCTAAACCGCCTCGTTTTGTGCTTGAACCGCAGGGCTCCGTCTCCATCGCCGTGAGCCACCTGCGCCGGTAGACCACCGACTCCGTGCTCAAGACGCCCGCCGGCTTGCCGCCCATGTCAACCTCCGCCACAAATTGTCACACAGGACTACCGAGGTGCTCTTAAACTGCCAACCACATTGCCAGCAAACCACCGCCGCCGGGTCAACAAACACGCCTCAAATCGCCACCTCTGATGCTCCGGAGATGAGCTGCCGTACCATTGCGGCCTTGAGTCACCGAGGACGCGGTGAGTCGGCATCACTCATTGCCGCTTTGCCGTAACCCGCCTGCTGCTGTTCTGCCGTCGCCGGCTCTGCCTCGTTCTACGCCGGCTGATCCTGCATCGCTATGTAGCGCGAGTGCTTTCGCCTATTGACCTGCTAACGTCGTCGCAGTTCCCCCGTGGTGCAGCCACCAAGTCGCGGCCGGATCATTGCTGAGCGGCCTCGCATTTGCCTTTGCCTTGTTGACCTGCCAGATTGAACCAGCCCTGTCGTTGGGAGTCGCCGATCGTCCTCCGTAGCTGCGCCTAAGGCCTCCTTTACCGTGGCTGGATCAAACCACCGGTGTCGCCTCGATTATGAGTCGCCTCCGCAGCCTTCAAGTCGCCTCCGCTGACCGCTGTCGGATTTCGAGCTCCGCAAAACCCTTAAGATTCGAATACAGGGGCGCGACGAAGATCTCTCCCACTACACGTCTACCTAGCGCCTCGCTCTTCTCCTGGTGGTGGGAATGGGATGCAAGCAAGCAAGCAAACAAGTAGAACACACAAGAGTTTACCCAGGGTCAGGCCACCTTGCGGTGTAAAACCCTACTTCCTGCTTTGGTGGATTGGCCTCGCGAGGGCACGAGTATGAACAAGTACAGTGGTTTCCTGAGCTCAAGAGGCGAGCTCAAGAGGGGTGAGGAGGATGATGTTCTTGCTCCTTTGCTTTGCTAAGTCCTAATGGGTTGGTCCCTCTGATGCTAGGAACCCTAGCTACTTATATAGACGGCCAGGGTCCTCTTCCCCCAAAATGTTTAGGCGGGAAGGGAATCCCACAACGGCCATTTGAGTGGGAACACAAGGACGCTCCTATCCTGACAAAAGGTGGTCTTCGTCTGCAAAGAGGGTAGGCGGTGACGCGGTGGTGGGCTCGGCGATGACATCCTTCCTACCGTCCTTGCGGTCTTCGGTCTTGTTGCACCAAAGGGGAAACCTTTGTCTCGCCCCTCGGGAACCTGCGCCTGTGTGGCCTCCTTTGCACCGATATGGAAACTGCGCGCGTTGGCGCCCGCTGGCGCGGTTCGTCATGGCTTGCGTCACTGCCTCCTCCCGAGGCAGCCCTTGCCTTGAGATCTCTGCCCTCCCGAAGCAGCCTAGCTGAGGCCACTCCCGGGAGAGGTCTTGGTCGCCCCTCTGGAGCAGTCTAGGTGAGGCCGCTCCCTAAGGAGGTCTTGGTCGTTCTCCTCGCTAGGGATGGCCCCCCTTGCGAGGGTCTTGAGCAGCTGGTCGATCAGCTGGGCCTTACCGGGCCGTACTAGGAACGCGACGTGGGCCGCAGACAGGCAAGTCTGGGTACCCTGGTTCCCAGTACGCCGACAGTAGCCCCCGGGCCCAAGGCGCGTGCGGAGTTGGCTTCTGGGCGAAGCCTAGTCGAGGACAAAGCGTCGTGGGTCCCAAAGACTGCAGGTCAGGTTGGCGCGTGACGGTTGGATGGGATGTGGCGACTCCACTCCCCACACATCCTTGGTAACCGTGTGACTAGACGACTCCCTGGCGCGGGCGACGCGGCCATCATGGCCATGACCAATCGAT
>NC_057812.1:470757435-470758194 GCF_018294505.1 Triticum aestivum | reverse complement strand
GATTTCCATGGCACCGCTGAGGAAGTCCTCTGCCGCAGAGAGGGGCAAGGGTGTGAAGGAGCTGGTCTCGCCGCCGCCGAAGAGGGGCCGCGGGCGTCCTTGTAAGCATGCCACCACGGCCGTGACGGCTCCTTGGGGAAGCGGGCGCAGCTTCTCGGGCTCCGACAGGGTCGCCGGCGAGAGGCGTGGAGCCTATCCTCTCGGTGGGGGCGGTCGTGGCCGCGGTGGTCGAGGTGGAGCAGGGGGGCGACCGGCGCCTATCCGTTCCCCGCGCCGGCAACTCCACTCCTCCGACGCGGCCTCCGAATTCGTGATGTGGGTGGAAAAGCCCGGCAGCATGTGGCTCCGGCTTCCCCGCTGGTTCCGCGCCGAACTGCCGGAAGAAGGGCCCGACGGCGTTTGGGTGCAGGCCGAAGGGTGCTGCAACGGAGCCTTCTGGGCGGAGGTCGAGGTCTTTGCTTCAGGTGGCGTGTTCCTTGGTCGTGGCTGGCAACCTTTCACCCGTGCGCGCCGGCTGCAGGGAAAGTGCACCCTCCACTTCAAGTACGACGAGGTGTCGACGCTGCTTGTTAAGGCCTTCTCGGAGGGAGGAAGGCGCATTGGGTGTTGCCCAGAGGTGGACGACGACGAGGAGGGTGGCGACGGCGTCCTAAGGAGCAGCTCTTCCTCTAGAGACGAGCTCGGCCTCAGCAGGCTCCGCGGGTCCCCCCTCTGTGGCAGCAGAAGCTCCTCCAGCAGCGGCGGCTATCCTGGGCGGCC
>NC_057812.1:470638072-470757096 GCF_018294505.1 Triticum aestivum | reverse complement strand
GCTGACTACGCTGATCCACGGGCTCCGAACCCGCCTGGCCCTTGTTTTTGATTTTCTTCATTTCCTTCCTGCATTTAGTTTAAGCTGCCTCGGGCGGGCATGTAATGAACAATGGCATGTATGCATGAAATGGAAGTCTGCTGTTATTTTCGTTCTGGATGAAATTACTTAGCTTGTGTACTGCGCTTGTCGTGAGACGAAGTCCTGAGGCGGGTGGCCTCCTAATGTCACGAGTCCCCAGACGAATCATGAGGACCGCCGGGCTCGGAGCCCCCGAGCGTAGATGATCCTTGGTGAGTTGAGGAGGGCTCGCGCCCTTGAGCTCACTTGAGAGCGCGAAGCGAGTAATGATATGCTAAGGCCTAAGCAGGCTTGGCGAAGTAAGTCATGAGGGCTGAAAAGCCTGACGCCAGAGCCTGAGCAGGCTTGGCAAGGTGAGGTCGTGAGGTCACAGTAGCCGAGAGCTGAGACCGGCCGTATCCCAAGCCCCCACGGCGAGGCACACGAGGGAGGACAAGCGGTGCAGCCCGGCCCGAAGAACTGAACTCGATAGCAGCGCGAGAAAAATGAGCAAAACCAGAGCAAATCGTGATAAACTCGAAAAACTTCATAGCACGGGGTAGAGGAAGGGCTGACATCCAAGGAAGTAGAAAAGGCTGACAGCCAAACACCAAGGCGAAAAAGGAAAAAAGGTCGCGTCCGACCCCTAGCTACGTCTTCTTCCCAGCGCGGAGCTAAGGACTGCCACTAGGACGTGGGTGGGAGCCCGATCTGAGGGCCCGTAGGCAACACTCAGGAGACTCCGAGGCGTGTACAGCCCCAACTCATTATTACGTGAGAGTGTCACGAGCGGAGACCTTCACAGGCACGGAGCCTTGATTGTCTTCACGGGCACGGAGCCTTGATTATGGATAGAACCTCTTGAGGTGCTGAATGTTCCAGGAATTCTGGATGAGTATCCCATCCTGCGTCTCCAGGCGCACAGCGCGAGGCCTAGAGACATGGGCGATTCTAAACGGGCCCTCCCACATAGGCGAGAGCTTGTGTAGCCCTTCCCTGGAGAGGACCCGCCTCAAGACCATGTCACCAACTTCCAATGTTCTCGAGCGGATGCTGCGGCAATGATACCGCCGCAACGCCTGCTGATATCGCGCTGCCCTGAGCGCAGCTCGGCGGTGGCCCTCCTCGCCGAGCACGAGGTCCATCTGCTAGGTGGCGTCCTGGCGTTCCTCATCGAAAGCCAAGACCCGTGGGGAGCGACGCTTGACCTCGTGAGGGAGGACCGCCTCCGCACCATAAACGAGAAAGAACAGGGTTTCTCCCGTAGGTTTGGTTGTGGTGGTGCGGATTGACCACAGTATGAACTGGAGCTCATCGATCCAGCCCCTGCCGCAGGCCTCGAGCTTTTTGTTGAAGCTGCGCGTCTTGAGGCCGCGCAGGACCTCTGCGTTGGCGCGTTCGGCCTGCCCATTGCTCCTGGGGTGGGCCACTGAGGCATAGCAGATCTGCGTTCCAAGGTTAGCACAATATGATCTGAAGAGATTGCTCGTGAACTGCGAACCGTTATCCGTGATGATGTGGTTGGGGACGCCGAAGCGGGTCACGAGGCCCTTGATGAACTTGACTGCCGATCCTGCGGGAATCGTGCGGACCGGCTCCACCTCGGCCCACTTGGTGATCTTGTCGACGGTGAGATAGAGGAAACAGAAGCCCCCTGCCGCTCGTGGGAATGGTCCCAGGATGTCCAGCCCCCAGACCACGAAGGGTCAGGAGAGCGGGATGGTCTGAAGACCTTGCGTTGGCTGATGGATTTGCTTGGCATGGAACTGGCATGCCTCGCAGGCTCGCACGAGCTCCGTGGCATCGTCCAACGCTGTGGGCCAGTAGAAGCCGCTGCGAAAAACCTTGCCCACGAGGGTGCGGGACGACGAATGATGGCCGCAATCCCTTCCGTGGATGTCGGCCAGCAGCTCTTGTCCTTGCCTCCTCGAGATGCATTTTAGCGAGACGCCATTAGGGCGCCTCCTGTAGAGCTCACCATCTTGGATGCAGTAGGCCGAGGCCTGCCGAGCCACGCGTTCCGCGTCTTCCTCCTTCTCCGGCAAGGTGCCGCGCAGTAGGTATGCCTTGAGCTCCTCAGTCCAGCAATCTTCCTCGAGTTCGGCGGCTAGCAGCAGGCGGGCTTCGGAGGGCGGCCCATAGGGTGGTGCACCGACCTCGGGAGCTGCTGGCAGCCCCTCATGCGTGGATGCCAGCTCCGGAGTAGGTGGTGCTGCGGATGGCCTAAGCAAGCGCTCCTCGAAGACACCTGGTTCTTGCGGCTCTCATCGGGAGGCCCGCTTGGCGATGTCGTCTGCTTCCTTATTCGTGCCCCTTGGCACGTGCTGCAGCTCTAGTCCTAGGAAGAGGAGTTCGAATAGTTTTAAGTCTTAGTCCGAGATGGACTCTACATGTAACCGGCCCCTTCAACTTATATAAGGAGGGGCAGGGCACCCCAAGAGGGGAAGGAAATGATCTTAGGGCTATACATAACTGGGAGAGCCGGTTTACGGCGACTCCCTGGTGATGATAATGAGACCAAGCCACAAACAGCATGTAGGGCTATTACCGGATGATGTTTCCCAGGGCCCGAAGTTGTCTAAATCCTTGTCTTGTGTTGCGTCTCTCGATTCCGCTCAACCCCTCTCAAGCTACCACATAGATGCGTTGGCCTCACGACTAAGTCCTCACACTAGGACATCTGCCGTGACAATTCCACGACACCTTCCAAGCTTCAGCAATCAACGACCCCGACAGCAAGGGCGAGCACCCTCCTGAGTCCATCCCCAAGAAGAAGAAGCAGCTGCTCCGCGCAGGGCCTCAGGCAAGCGGTGCCTCGTCAGGATCGGCGCCTGCACCTGGGGCGCCTCCCTCCATCGCATAGGAAAGCGCGCCCGACGCCCTTCTCAGGTTGGGCTCGGGGGCTCTCTTCTGGGGGGCTTCAGACCTTGCCAACCTCACGAGGGAGGCGCTTGGGCACCACTTGGATGCATGCTTCAAGGCACGTTTCCCTCAGGAGAACACAGGGCGAGGAGCGCCCACCGCTCAGGAGTTTATCACCAAGACCACTCAGGAACTACAAGACGCAAGGGCCATGCGCGGCGGCCGCCGCTCACGAGGCACAGCTCCACATCCAGGCAAGGATGCCGGGCTGCGCGTCTGCATCGACGTACCAGGGCTCAACAGGGACACATCTCAGGAGCCCTTCTGGCCTTCGCGCATGGGACGCTGCGAGGGCCCACCGCACAGCTACGTTTGCATGCCTTTTGGCCTGCCAAGCGTGGCGTCCGCCTATCAGTGCAACCTGTGGAGCATCCTGCCGGCTCAGGAGGCCAGGCACCACGCCGTCCTGGCGGAGATGGAGATGGTCCTCAAGGAACCGCCTGGGCCCCCAGATCCTCCCGAGGCTCAGGACCCCGGTGGCTCGTGAGGAGCGACCCCTTCGCTGCGTACATTCAGCTGCCCTAACATCCCATCATCAACGGAACCAGGTGACATTTTCCAAGTTTATTTAGTTGGGAGCGCCCCCGGGCTGCATCATTCCCAGGCCACGTGGGTCCGTCCCTGTGGCATGTATCCCTTTTCATGTCTTTAGCTTACCTTGCTGGGGGCGCCCCTCGGGCTGCATCATCCCCAAGCCGCTCGAGCCTGACCTAGTGGCATGTATCTTTCCTGCATTTACTTGAGCCAGTTTATTTTCCATGACTATTGCATGCTCTATCGTCACCCACCATGGGAGCCGCGCGCCTGCCGTCTTTCTTCAGTATCCTTCGCGTGAGTAGGTTAAGCACGACGTTTGTGCTCGGGCCTATCCCTACAGCGTTTATAAATCCAAGGGCTGAGCTCTTTCTGGCAGGCCGGCCCCGCTCACGTCACCTCCTGGGGCCGTTGGTGCTTGGCCATCTCACGCGATAACCTCAGGAGATTCGTTCGGCGCAGGTTGTCTGACCACATCGCAGGACCAACACAGCGAACAAGAACCAAGACCAGGCGCAACCCGCCTTGAGGTAGGGCCTCGTGAGTCCCGTGCTGGCCCATGAGTGCCCAGATACACCTCGTCTAGCCCTGCCGTGCAAGCCACGTGTCAGGGCTGTACATGCCCCGGGGGCTCTCCGTTGTAGGGAGTCCCCCTCCCACACCCCAGTGGAAGCACCATGTTCCGCGCTGGCCGTCGACACTGCTGAGGAGCGGCTATGCCCGTGCACAAGCGGAAGCACTATGCTCCGTGCTGGTGATAAACAACTGAGGGCGGCCTCACGGTCGTATCAACCTTAGGGAGCCTAGAGCTCAGTGTTCGGCCTCACCGCAACACCTCCCCTCGAGAGAGTCGCGCGAAGGGGCTGGGCACGGGGGTGCGCTCGGGTCACGCCCAAGCGTACGCCACCCAAGCGAGGGAAAAGGTATGGAGATTGCTTGCGCGTCAAGGGGGACTCTTGAGCATCGCGACTCAGGAGCCTAACTGGTCACGTAGCCCCTCACTCCTTGGTTCGTCCTGGTCCCGGTCGGCCCAATGGCGGTTGAGGTATGCGCGGGGCCGGGCCATGCTGATACATCTCCAACGTATCTATAATTTTGTATTGCTCCATGCTATATTATCTACTGTTTTGGACTATATTGGGCTTTATTTTCCACTTTTATATTATTTTTGGGACTAACCTATTAACCGGAGGCCCAGCCCAGAATTGCTGTTTTTTTGCCTATTTCGGTATTTCGGAGAAACAGAATATCAAACGGAGTTCAAACGGAATGAAACCTTCGGGAACGTGATTTTGTCGCCGAACGTGATCCAGGAGACTTGGACCCTACTCCAAGAAGTAAAAGAGGCAGTCACGAGGGTGGGGGTGCACCCCCTGCCTCGTGGGCCCCCTGTTGCTCCACCGACATAGTCCTTCCTCCTATATATACCTACGTACCCCCAAACGATCAGATACGGAGCCAAAAACCTAATTCCACCGCCGCAACTTTCTTCTATCCACGAGATCCCATCTTGGGGCCTGTTCCGGAGCTCCACCGGAGAGGGCCGTCATCACGGAGGGCTTCTACATCATCATAGCCTCTCCGATGAAGTGTGAGTAGTTTACCTCATACCTTCGGGTCCATAGTTATTAGCTAGATGGCTTCTTCTCTCTTTTTGGATCTCAACACAATGTTCTCCCCCTCTCTTGTGGAGATCTATTCGATGTAATCTTATTTTTACGGTGTGTTTGTTGAGACTGATGAATTGTGGGTTTATGATCAAGTCTATCTATGAATAATATTTGAATCTTCTCTGAATTCTTTTATGTATGATTGGTTATGTTTGCAAGTCTCTTCGAATTATCAGTTTGGTTTGGCCTACTAGATTGGTTTTTCTTGCCATGGGAGAAGTGCTTAGCTTTGGGTTCAATCTTGCGGTGTCCTTTCCCAGTTGTCGGCATTTTGGGAACGGGGGTCCCCAGACTTGCCTGCCTGCGGCCTGCGGCGTGGCTCAAAGGAGGGCCCAGCACGGCCCGTCTTCATCAACGCAAGACCCAAGACCCTCGCGAGGGGCCAAGCCTCGCGGGGCGGACGACGCGGAGCTTCCTCAGGCACGGCCTCGTCAGGCTGGCTCACGAGGAGGCGGAGAGATCAAGGCGGGGTACCTCACGAGGTGCCCATGACGCAAGCCATGATGACCAAGGGCGCGAGGCGGGCGCCAGCCCGCGTAGTGTCCTCCTTTCCTCTTTGGTGCAAAGGGAGCAAGCGCAGGCGAGAGTATGAAGCAAGGGCACCCATTTCGGTGCAACGAGACCAAGACTAGTCCAACAGTGGGGAGGAAGTCATTGTGGAGCCCAGGACGGCGTCACCACCAGAGCCTTTGGCAGGCGAGGACCAATTTTAGTCAGGATAAGTGTACCAGATGTTCCCCTTCGAAATGGCCAACTGTTGGCGCCCTTCCCGCTCAATATTTGGGAAGAGGCCTAGGGCCTTTGCCTATAAATAGGACTAGAGGCATCTGGCAGCTAGGATCAAGCATCTAGAATTCAGAGACATCCAGAATCTGGGCGAGCAGAGAACCACACAGAGAGAGAGAAGGGCGACTGAACTCCTCCTAGCAGTTCATCGCCCCAGCCAAGAGCAGACCCTCGCGAGGCTGTTCTTCCTTGTATTGTTCATCATCATCAGCCCAAGAGGCAATCCACCACACCACAAACTAGAGTAGGGTATTACACCACAATGGTGGCCCGAACTAGTATAAACCTTGTGTCTCTTGTGCTGATCTTTCGGTAGTTTAAATTTTTGCGAGGCGGAGGGGTGCGAGTAAGTAGAAGGCGTAATCTCCGCACGCACCCCAGAGTTCGAACCCCAAGGGTCTGCCGGAACCCGAAATCCGACATTTGGCGCGCCAGGTAGGGGTGCGCCGGAATTCGTCTTCCACCGCTCCGTTCTCCTCCGACCGTCGCGTCCATGTCTGACGCTCGTCGGGCCCGTGCCGAGCGCCGGGCCGCCCTCGCTTCCCGCATCGCCCAGACGGCCCCCGTCAGCGGGCGTCCTCGCCATTCCCCGTCACCCGCCGTCAACACCGCCACCGGCCCGGCGGGGAACGAGCGGCGAGCATCGTCTCAGCATCCGTCCGTGCGGCAATACAGCCGCACCGCTACACCAACACCCCCGGTCGTCGCGGCTCTCCTGGGCGGCTTGCAGGCACCGCCTACTAGTCACCACGTCAAGCCGTTCGTCCGCTGGGTCAGCGCCGTTTCCGTGCGGCAGGGGGCTCTCCCAGACCGGGCGGTGCACAAGGCCGGCCTGACCTTCAGCTCGGAGGACCACCCCTCCAACTCGGCTTGCTCGGGCGCGCTGCCCATGCTGGGCACCCCCATCATCTGCCAGGTGGCCGTCACCAGAACTCTCATCGATGGAGGCGCGGGCCTCAGCGTGCTTTCGGTTGAGGCCTTCGATCTCCTCCGCATACCCCTGGAACGACTGCAACCCAGCCGGCCCTTCTCAGGCGTTGGGGGCGGATCGTCCAGCTCCTTGGGACAGATCCGGCTCCCAGTAACCTTCGGCACCTACGACAACTTCCACACGGAGATGGTCGACTTCGACATCGCCCCCATCGGCCTCCCCTACAATGCCATCCTCGGCTACCCATCGTTGGCCCAGTTCATGGCCGCGACACACCCGGCGTACAACCTCATGAAGATGCCCGGGAGCAGCGGTGTCCTCACCGTGCACGGGGACACCGGGGACGCGCTGCGAGTGCTCAAGCTCGCCTTCAAGACGGCGGCGTCGGCACAGCCCGCCGACTCAGGGACCCCCGAGCCCAAGGGGGCTGCTCCCGCCAAGAAGAAGCAGTTGTTCACCCAAGACAAGGCAGAAACCAAGCAGATACCCGTCGATGAGGACGGGTCCACCAGTGCCACTTTTACCATAGGCGCCAACCTCGAGCCCGAGCAGGAGGAAGCCCTGGTCCGGTTCCTACGCGCAAACAAGAAGGTATTCACTTGGGAGCCTAACGAGTTGGCAGGGATCCCCAGGAGCGTAATCGAGCATCACCTCAACGTGTCCCCAAACATGCGCCCCATGAAGCAGAAGGCAAGGCGGCAGTCCACAGAAAAGCAGGCCTTCATCGTCCAAGAAACCCGCAAGTTAGAAACCGCAGGGGTCATTCGCGAGGTCCGATACCCGGATTGGTTGGCCAACCCTGTCGTTGTGCCCAAGAAGGGAGGGAAGGAACGCATGTGTGTCGACTTCACCAACCTCAACAAGGCATGCCCGCAAGATCCGTTCCCGCTCCCCCGCATCGACCGGATCATCGATTCCATCATAGAGTGTGACCTGCTGTGCTTCCTGGATGCCTTCTCTGGGTATCACCAGATCAAGATGGCGGTAGAAGACGTCGAGAAGACAGCCTTCCTAACCCTGTGCGGGGTGTACTGCTACACATGCATGCCATTTGGGCTGCGTAATGCAGGGGCGACCTTTCAGCGGCTGATGCACATCACCTTGGGCCAGCAACTCGGGAAGAATGTCGAAGCTTACATAGATGACATTGTGGTGAAGTCTCGGGAGGCCAAGACCCTGATACAAGACCTGGAGGAAACCTTCACGAGCCTCGACGCAGTAAACCTGCGGCTCAACCAGAGAAGTGTGTGTTCGGGGTCCCCTCAGGCAAGCTCTTGGGTTTCCTCGTATCCCACCGAGGCATCGAGGCTAACCCGGAGAAGGTCAAGGCGGTCGAGGACATGATCCTGCCGAAGACCCTCAGAGAAATGCAGAAGCTCACTGGACGCGTGACCGCACTAGGGCGCTTCATCTCCAGACTGGGGGAACGAGCGCTGCCTTTCTTCCAGCTAATGAAGAAAAAGGGGCCCTTTGAATGGACTGAAGAGGCTGACAAGGCGTTCCAAGACCTCAAGAGATACCTGACCAGTCCTCCGGTCATGGTGGCTCTGCGCCCTCAAGAACCCCTGGTGCCCTACCTCGCCGCCACTCCCTACTCCGCCAGTGCAGCCCTGGTGGCGGTTAGGGAGGAGCGTCGAATCAGAACCACAGCGGCAGCCCGGGGCAAGACAAAACAGGAACAAGGAAGGCCCACAGAAACCGCTACCGCGGCCGAGGAAGATCAGCTGCCGAAGAGTGCACCAGAAGCGGGAGAGGCCCCTCACCTGGATGGTCAGCCTCCGGAGGCCTCATCACCTCGCGAGGCGCCATTGCCTCCAGAGGGTGCCACGAGCACTGACGCACTCAGCCTTGTTGAGCACCCAGTATACTTCGTCAGCACGGTGTTGTGGGATGCGAGGGCACGGTACCCCATGCCTTAGAAGCTCCTCCTCGCGCTACTGGTGGCCTCGCGCAAGCTGTGGCACTATTTCTAGGGTCACCCCATCAAGGTCGTCTCATCATACCCCTTGGAGAGAGTGCTCAGGAGCCCTAACTCAGCCGGAAGGGTCGCTGAGTGGAACATAGAACTGCAAGCGTTTCAGCTCGAGTTCAGCACGATCAGGGTCATTAAGGGAGCAACATTAGCAGATTTCGTGGCAGAATGGACGGAGGCACCAGGCCTCAAGACCGACGAGGATCGGTCCCTCTCCCCAGGGAGCGAGGCGCCAGAAGGCTGGGTCATGTACTTTGATGGGGCATTCTCCAGGCACGGCGCTGGGGCCGGGGCGGTGCTGATGTCGCCCACTCAGGACAAGCTCTACTACGCTGTACAGCTCTGTTTCCAGCAAGGTGAAAAGGTCTCCAACAACATAGCGGAGTACGAAGGTTTGATAGCGGGCTTGAAGGCCGCAGCTGCCCTGAGGGTGAAGCGCCTCACCATCAAGGGCGATTCGCAGCTCCTTGTCAATTTCTCCAACAAGGTATACGAGCCAAAAGACGAGCACATGGAAGCCTACCTTGCGGAGGTTCGCAGGATGGAGAAGTAGTTCTAGGGGTTGGAGTTGAAGCACGTTGCCCGTGGCACCAATCAGGAGGCTGACAACATCGCCAGGCGGGCGTCCAGGCGGTTACCTCAGGAGCCTGGCGTCTTCGAGGAGCAGCTCTTCAGACCCTCGGCCCTGCCGTCATTGTCAAACACGGCTCAGCCACGGGAGGAACTTCCCCAGCCACCTGCCTCAGGAGCCCCGGTCTGCGGCCCGGCCTCAGGAGCACGCCTGCTCCTGATGATGGAACCTCAGGAGGGGTGCTGGATCACGGAGCTCCGGAGTTATTTAACACAAGGGACCCTGCCAGAGAAGGAGGAGGAAGCGGAGCATGTGGCACGGCAGGCCACGCCGTATTGCATCAGGGATGGAGAGCTCTACCGAAAGCGACCAAACGATGTATCCCTGCACTGCATCTCCAGGGAGCAAGGAAAGGAACTGCTGGAGGACATACACGGCGGAGACTGTGGACATCATTCATCATCACGGACCCTCGTTGGCAAGGCATTCCGCAGTGGGTTCTATTGGCCACCGCACTCAATGATGATGTCGAACTGGTGAAGGCTTGTGAAGCCTGCCAATTTCACGCCAAGCAGATCCATCAGCCGGCAGGAGGCCTGCAGACTATACCCCTTTCGTGGCCATTCGCAGTCTGGGGGCTGGACATCCTGGGCCCGTTCCCTCGGGCGCCAGGGGGCTACCGCTACCTCTATGTCGTCGTGGACAAGTTCACCAAGTGGGTAGAAGTAGAGGCCGTCCGCACCATCCCCGCGGGTTCCGCGGTCAAGTTCATTAGGGGCATCGTGAGCCGGTTTAGGGTGCCGAACCGCATCATCACAGACAACGGTTCGCAGTTCACCAGTAACCTCTTCAAAACATATTGTGCTAACCTTGGAACACAGATATGCTACGCTTCGGTGGCGCACCCATGAAGCAACGGCCAGGCCAAACGAGCTAACATGGAGGTCCTGAGAGGCCTCAAGACCAGGACATTCAAGAAGAAGCTGGAGGCCTGCGGCAGAGGTTGGTACGATGAGCTTCAGTCCATGTTGTGGTCCATCCGCACGACCGCGACCAACCTGACTGGAGAGACCCCGTTCTTCCTAGTCTATGGAGCCGAAGTAGTCCTCCCTCACGAGGTCAGACGTCGCTCCGCACGGGTCCTGGCGTTCGACGAGGCGCAGCAGGACACCATGCGGGGGATGGACCTCGTGCTGGGGGAGGAACGCCGCCGAGAAGCCGCGCTACGAGCGGCGAGGTACCAACAGGCGCTACGACGATATCGCTGCCGCAACATCCGCCCCAGAACTCTCGAGGTAGGAGACCTCGTGCTCAGGCGGGTTCTCTCCAGGGAGGGGCTGCACAAGCTCTCTCCCATGTGGGAGGGCCCGTTCAATGTTGTTCATGTTTCCAGGCCTGGCTCCGCGCGCTTGGAGACTCAGGAGAGGGAGCCGATCCAAAACGCATGGAAAATCCAGCACCTCCGGAGGTTCTACCCCTAAAAGGCCCAGAGCCTGTGAAGAAGGCAAACGCCTGTGAAGATCGTCCTTTTTGGAAAAGGCCCAGAGCCTGTGAAGAAGGCGAACGCCTGTGAAGATCATCCTTTTTGGAAAAGGCCCGGAGCCTGTGAAGAAGGCGAACGCCTGTGAAGATCGTCCTTTTTGGAAAAGGCCCGGAGCCTGTGAAGAAGGCGAACGCCTGTGAAGATCGCCCTTTTTGGAAAAGGCCCAGAGCCTGTGAAGAAGGCGAACACCTGTGAAGATAGTCCTTTTTGGAAAAGGCCCGGAGCTTGTGAAGAAGGCAAATGCCTGTGAAGCTGTCGCATTTTGGAAAAGGCCCGGAGCCTGTGAAGAGGGCCAATGCCCGTGAAGCTGTTTCCCCTAAGAAAGGCCCAGAGCCTATGAAGAAGGCCAACGCCTGTGAAGCTCGCCGCCCGTGACACTCTCACGTAATAATGAGTTGGGGCTGTACATGCCCCGGAGTCTCAGGAGCGCCAGCCTCAGGCCCTGGGGCTCCCTCCCACGCCCAGTGGCAGCACTTAGCTCCACGCTGGTGAGAAGACGTCGAAGACTAGATTAGGTGCCGAACGCGGCTTTTTCATTTGCTTTCTGCAGTTGGCTTGTTTGTTCGCATTCGAAGTCTTATTGAAACTATTGCCATCGTTGGTTTGTGGTTCGTCAATTTTTTACTCTCCTGCTTCGATTTCTCTTTTGCAAGGCCTCGCAAGGGAGGGTAGCCGAGCGCCCTCACGAGTGTTCCTGTCCTAGTCGTTCAAAGGTTTCGCGACCCGGGCCCATTACAGGAGCACCCCTCCAGTCCGCGACGCGAACACAGGGCCTGGGTCGGTCGCCCCCCACGGCTGGGGCCGGGAACTATCTACACGCGGACACATAGCCGGAAGGCACGATAACGGAAGCAAGGTAATGATTAACAGCAATAACCCAAACACGCCCCCGCGGGGCTCCACGCTACCGTTTTCTTTTACGCAGGAAAAAGGGAAAGAAAGGACAAGTCAGGAGCGGCTCGCCTCACACCGGCCTGCAGAGGAGACTCGAGCTGCCTCCGAGGCTCAGGGAGACTCCCTCTCGCGCTTCACCGAGGCGCGACGGCGGGCGGACGTGCTACCGCCTCCCAAGCAGGTGCGACGGCGTGGAGGCTGACTGCGGCCACCGCTAGAAGAGTCGCTTGAAGAAGAACCGATGAAGCTTGGGGAGCCTTGAGCGCCGCCAACCACGCGAGCGCTGTCCCCTCCATCGTCGTCGGGGCTGGGTCCCCGGCCGCGGTCGTCGTCCTCAGGGGAGCACCCTGCACGGCGACCGTCTTCCCCAAACACCCTCACGTAGAGGGTGGCATCACCGTCAAACTTGAAGTGCAGGGTGCACCGACACCCCAGGCCATGAGCGCGGGCAAACGCCTGCCAACCGCGAGTCAAGGCCAGGCTCCCAGTTGCGGAGACCTCCAGTGAAGCCCATGAGGCCTAGCTGCAGCAGCCGTCCGCCTGAAGCCAGAGGCCGCCCGGGGCGCCGGCCGGGAGCTCACTAAGGAGGAAGCAAGGGAGTTGAAGCCGGGCGCTAGTCGGCTCCGCCGCCCATACGACGAACTCCGGCAGCACCTCTACAATGCGAAAGCGCGGCCTAGGGGAGCGCGCGACCGAAGCGCGCCCCCCGGTCGCAACAGCTCGCCCGTCACCACGCTGGAAACCATCTCCACGGCCGCGGGAAGCTACCGTGGTGGCCACAGGATGCTTGCGAGGGCGCCCTCGGCCACGCTTGGGCGGGGGAGAGGCAGGCTCAACCTGGCGGGCCTTCCCCTTCTCTGCAGCTGAGAACCTCCTCGACGGAGCCATGAAGAAGAAGGAGAAGCAAAGGGGGATGAACTGGAAAGGCGCGCGCCGCCCTGTACTTATAGTCGGCGAAGGCCAACCATCAGCCTCCATGACTGCAGGTAATCATGACCCGCTTTGCATGCAGGGACTTGTCCAATCCGCGCAGTTGCCAAGGCGTCGTGGGGAAGCGGAGACGCCCACGTCCAATCAACCGCCACGCGGCGCCCAAGGCCGCAGGCTGTTAGGGCCCGCGGCGCTTCGCCCTTGCCCTTTTGCCTCTCTGCACGGCCAGGTCCGGGCGTGCCTTGGGCCCGAGGGCTACTGTCGGTGTTCTGGGAATGGGGGTCCCCAGACTTGCCTGCCTGCGGCCTGCAGCGTGGCTCAAAGGGGGGCCCAGCACAACCCATCTTCGTCAACGCAAGACCCAAGACCCTCACGAGGGACCAAGCCTCGTGGGGCGGACGACGCAGAGCTTCCTCAGGCACGGCCTCGTCAGGCTGGCTCACGAGGAGGCGAAGAGATCAAGGCGGGGTACCTCACGAGGTGCCCATGACGCAAGCCATGACGACCAAGGGCGCCAGGCGGGTGCCAGCCCGCGCAGTGTCCTCCTTTCCTCTTTGGTGCAAAGGGAGCAAGCGCAGGCGAGAGTATCAAGCAAAGGCACCCATTTCGGTGCAACGAGACCAAGACCAGTCCAACGGTGGGGAGGAAGTCATTGTGGATCCCAGGACGGCGTCACCACCAGAGCCTTTGGCAGGCGAGGACTAACTTTAGTCAGTATAAGTGTACTAGATGTCCCCCTTCGAAATGGCCAACTGTTGGTGCCCTTCCCGCTCAATATTTGGGAAGAGGCCCAGGGCCTTTGCCTATAAATAGGACTAGCCACCCCCAGGATAGAGGCATCTGGCAGCTAGGATCGAGCATCTAGAATTCAGAGACATCCAGAATCTGGGCGAGCAGAGAACCAGAGAGAGAGAGAGAGAGAAGGGCGACCGAACTCCTCCTAGCAGTTCATCTCCCTAGCCAAGAGCAGACCCTCGCGAGGCTGTTCTTCCTTGTATTGTTCATCATCATCAGCCCAAGAGGCAATCCACCACACCACAAACTAGAGTAGGGTATTACACCACAATGGTGGCCCGAACTAGTATAAACCTTGTGTCTCTTGTGCTGATCTTTTGGTAGTTTAGATCTTTGCAAGGCGGAGGGGTGCGAGTAAGTAGAAGGCGTAATCTCCGCGCGCACCCTAGAGTTCGAACCCCAAGGGTCTGCCGGAACCCGAAATCCAACACCAGTGACAGAAGGGGCAACAAGGCACATATTGTAGTGTTGCCATCGAGGATAACAAGATGGGGTTTTTATCATATTGCATGAAACTATCCCTCTACATCATGTCATCTTGCTTAAACCGTTACTCTGTTTTAACTTAATACTCTAGATGCATGCTGGATAGCGGTCGATGAGTGGAGTAATAGTAGTAGATGCAGGCAGGAGTCGGTCTACTTGTCTCAGACATGATGCCTATATAGATGATCATACCTAGATATTCTCATAACTATGCTCAATTCTTTCAATTGCTCAACAGCAATTTGTTCACCCATCGTAGAATACTTATGCTCTTGAGAGAAGCCACTAGTGAAACCTATGGCCCCCGGGTCTATTCTCATCATATCGATCTCCATCACTTTATTTTTGCTTTGCTTTTTTACTTTGCCTTTTACTTTTCACTTTGCATCTCTATATCAAAAATACCAAAAATATTATCTATCATCTCTATCAGATCTCACTCTCGTAAGTGATCGTGAAGGGATTGACAACCCCTAATCACGTTGGTTGCGTTGAGCTATTGTTTTTGTGTAGGTACGAGGGACTTGCGTGTATCCTCCTACTGGATTGATACCTTGGTTCTCAAAAACTAAGGAAATACTTACGCTACTTTGCTGCATCATCCTCTCCTCTTCGGGGAAATCCAATACAGTGCTCAAGAGGTAGCAAGAAGAATTTCTGGCGCCGTTGCCGGGGAGGCTTACGCGAAGTCAAGTCATGATTTGACTCCCGAAAACGAGCAATTTCTGGCACCGTTGCCGGGGAGTCTGCACAAAAGTTAAGCATACCAAGTACCCATCACAATCCCTATCTCCCGTATTACATCAGTTGCCATTTGCCTCTCGTTTTCCTCTCCCCCACTTCACCCTTCTGTTTCATTCGCCCTCTCTTTTCCGTTCATCTTTTCGTTTGCCTTGATGTCTTACTTGGCTCGTTTGGTTGAAATAGTTGAGTATTTTTTCCTAAACAGAGAAGCTGTCATCTATGGATCCTCGTCCGCTTGCCAATCTTTTTAAGAGATCCAATTATGATGAACCAATTCCTAGTGGTTTGGATGCACTAGATTATCTTTATAAGGTTTTGCCTGAAATTCGTAAATCTGAAAATTGTGATAAAGTGCTTTATGAAGTGATTCATGATAGATCTTTGAATAAAAAGCATGATTGCAATGATGTTACTATAAATTCTCTTGATGTAAATTATGCTAATAATATGCAAAACCCTAAGCTTGGGGATGCTAGTTTTGCTATGTCCAATAGTCATGATTGGGTAGATTCTTCTTATGATCTTGAAAATTTATTTAAACCCCATGATGAATATAAGAATGATAATAGTGTTTGCAATAATATTGAAAGTGGGTTTGGAAGAGTGTCAACTTTAGATCCCACATATTTGGATAACATTCAATCTTATGAAATTTTTGATAAAAGTGGGCTTGGAGAAATCATGACTTTAGTTAATGATGATCCCACTATTTTGGAAGAGTGTCAACTTCGCATGCATGTGGATCGTGTTGAGAATATGTTATGTGATAGCTATATTGTTGAATTTTCTTATGATCCTACATATAATTATTATGAGAGAGGAAAATATGGTTATAGAAATTTTCATATTACTAAATTACCTCTCGTTATGTTGAGATTGCTATTGTTCCTTTCTGCTTCCTTGCATATGCTAGTTTTTGCTTGCTATGATAATTTGTTTTTCTATAAGATGCTATGCATAGGAAGTATGTTAGACTTATATGTGTTTGTCTCATGTTTTATGATGCTCTCTTTGTGCTTCAATTCTTGTCTTTCATGTGAGCATCATTAAAATTCTCAATGTCTAGCTAAAAAGGCTTTAAAGAAAAGCGCTTGTTGGGAGACAACCCAATATTTTTCCTTGCTGCTTAGTAATAAATAATCCATCTACCTTATGTTTGGATGTGGTTTTGTGTTTTAATTAGTGTTTGTGCCAAGTTAAACCTATAGGAACTTCTTGGATGATAGTTATTTGATCTTGCTGTAATTTCCAGAAACTTTGCGTTCAGTGCCCGAATTATTAAAATTCACCAGAACGTGATAAAATACTGATTCCAATTGATGCTGATCAATAAACAAATTTCCTAGGCCTTCCTATTTTGGCTGAATTTTTGGAGTTCCATAAGTTTGCGTTAGTTACAGATTACTACAGACTGTTCTGTTTTTGACAGATTCTGTTTTTCGTGTGTTGTTTGCTTATTTTGATGAATCTATGGCTAGTAAAATAGTTTATAATCCATAGAGAAGTTGGAATACAGTAGGTTTAACACCAATATAAATAAAGAATGAGTTCATTACAATACCTTGAAGTGGTCTTTTGTTTTCTTTCTCTATCGGAGCTCACGAGATTTCTGTTGAGTTTTGTGTTGTGAAGTTTTCAAGTTTTGGGTAAATTCTTTTGATGGATTATGGAACAAGGAGTGGCAAGAGCCTAAGCTTGGGTATGCCCATGGCACCCCCAATATAATCCAAGGACACCAAAAAGTCAAAGCTTGGGGATGCCCCGGAAGGCATCCCCTCTTTCGTCTACTTCCATCGATAATTTTACTTGGAGCTATATTTTTATTCACCACATGATATGTGTTTTGCTTGGAGCGTCTTGTATTATTTGTGTCTTTGTTTGTTAGTGTGCCACAATCATCCTTGTTGTACACACCTTTTGAGAGAGCCATACATGAATTGGAATTTGATAGAATACTCTATGTGCTTCACTTATATCTTTTGAGCTATGTAGTTTTGCTCTATGTGCTTCACTTATATCTTTTAAGCGTGATAACTTTGCTCTTTGTGCTTCACTTAGATCTTTTAGATAACGGTGGTGGATTTGTTTTAAAGAAACTATTGATCTCTCATGCTTCACTTAGATTATTTTGAGGGTCTTTAATAGCATGGTAATTTGCTTAATAATAATATGCTTGGTATTCAAGATTTGTAAAACTTTATTTTGAGTGCGTTGAATACTAAGAAAAGATTGGTGCTTGATAATTGTTTTGAGATATGAAGATGGTGATATTAGAGTCATGCTAGTTGAGTAGTTGTGAATTTGAGAAATACTTGTGTTAAAGTTTGTGATTCCCGTAGCATGCACGTATGGTGAACCGTTATGTGATGAAGTCGGAGCATGATTTATTTATTGATTGTCTTCCTTATGAGTAGCGGTCGGGGACGAGCGATGGTCTTTTCCTACCAATCTATCCCCCTAGGAGCATGTGAGTAATACTTTGCTTTGATAACTTCTAGATTTTTGCAATAAGTATATGAGTTCTTTATGACTAATGTTGAGTCCATGGATTATACACACTTTTCCCATCCTTCCACCATTGCTAGCCTCTCTAAATGCCGCACACTTTTCGCCGGTATCATACACCTACCATATACCTTCCTCAAAACAGCCACCATACCTACCTATCATGGCATTTCCATAGCCATTCCGAGATATATTGCCATGCAACTTTCCACCGTTCCATCTATTATGACACGCTCCATATTGCTAGCATGATCATGTAGTTGACATCGTATTTGTGGCAAAGCCACCATTCATAATTCTTTCATACATGTCACTCTTGATTCATTGCATATCCTGGTACACCGCCGGAGGCATTCATATAGAGTCATATTTTGTTCTAAGTATTGAGTTGTAATTGTTGAGTTGTAAGAAAAATAAAAGTGTGATGATCATCATTTTTAGAGCATTGTCCCAAGTGAGGAAAGGATGATGGAGACTATGATTCCCCCACAAGTCGGGATGAGACTTCGGACGAAAAATGAAAAAAAGAAAAAAAAAAGAGGCCATAAAAAAAGAGAGAAAAGGCCCAAATAAAAAATGAGAGAAAAAAGAGAGAAGGGACAATGTTACTATCCTTTTACCACACTTGTGCTTCAAAGTAGCACCAGGATCTTCATGATAGAGAGTCTCTCATTTTGTCACTTTCATATACTAGTGGGAATTTTTCATTATAGAACTTGGCTTGTATATTCCAATGATGGGCTTCCTCAAATTGCCCTAGGTCTTCGTGAGCAAGCAAGTTGGATGCACACCCACTTAGTTTCTTTTGTTGAGCTTTCATATGCTTATAGCTCTAGTGCATCCATTGCATGGCAATCCCTACTCACTCACATTGATATCTATTGATGGGCATCTCCATAGCCTGTTGATACGCCTAGTTGATGTGAGACTATCTTCCCCTCTTTTTGTCTTCTCCACAACCACCATTCTATTCCACATATAGTGCTATGTCCATGGCTCACGCTCATGTATTGCGTGAAGATTGAAAACGTTTTGAAAATGTTAAAGTATGAAACAATTGCTTGGCTTGTCATCGGGGTTGTGCATGATTTAAATACTTTGTGTGGTGAAGATAGATCATAGCCAGACTATATGATTTTGTAGGGATAACTTTCTTTGGACATGTTATTTTGAGAAGACATAATTGCTTTGTTAGTATGCTTGAAGTATTATTATTTTTATGTCAATATGAACTTTTGTCTTGAATCTTTCAAATCTGAATATTCATACCATAATTAAGAAGATTTGCATTAAAATTATGCCAAGTAGCACTCCGCATCAAAAATTCTCTTTTTATCATTTACCTACTCGAGGACGAGCAGGAATTAAGCTTGGGGATGCCTGATACGTCTCCAACGTATCTATAATTTTTGATTGCTCCATGCTATATTATCTACTGTTTTGGACTATATTGGGCTTTATTTTCCACTTTTATATTATTTTTGGGACTAACCTATTAACCGGAGGCCCAGCCCAGAATTGCTGTTTTTTGCCTATTTCAGTATTTCGGAGAAACAGAATATCAAACGGAGTTCAAACAGAATGAAACCTTCGGGAACGTGATTTTCTCGCCGAAGGTGATCCAGGAGACTTGGACCCTACTCCAAGAAGTAAAATAGGCGGTTACGAGGGTGGGGGGTGCCCCCCTAAGGTGCGCCCCCTGCCTCGTGGGCCCCCTGTTGCTCCACCGAAGTACTCCTTCCTCCTATATATACCTACGTACCCCCAAACGATCAGATACGGAGCCAAAAACCTAATTCCACCGCCGCAACTTTTTGTATCCATGAGATCCCATCTTGGGGCCTGTTCCGGAGCTCCGCCGAAGAGGGTCGTCATCATGGAGGGCTTCTACATCATCATAGCCTCTTCGATGAAGTGTGAGTAGTTTACCTCAGACCTTCGGGTCCATAGTTATTAGCTAGATGGCTTCTTCTCTCTTTTTGGATCTCAATACAATGTTCTCCCTCTCTCTTGTGGAGATCTATTCGATGTAATCTTATTTTTGTGGTGTGTTTGTTGAGACCGATGAATTGTGGGTTTATGATCAAGTCTATCTATGAATAATATTTGGATCTTCTCTGAATTCTTTTATGTATGATTGGTTATCTTTGCAAGTCTCTTCGAATTATCAGTTTGGTTTGGCCTACTAGATTGGTTTTTCTTGCCATGGGAGAAGTGCTTAGCTTTGGGTTCAATCTTGCGGTGTCCTTCCCCAGTGACAGAAGGGGCAGCAAGGCACGTATTGTATTGTTGCCATCGAGGATAACAAGATGGGTTTTTTATCATATTGCATGAAACTATCCCTCTACATCATGTCATCTTGCTTAAAGCGTTACTTTGTTTTTAACTTAATACTCTAGATGCATGCTGGATAGTGGTCGATGAGGGGAGTAATAGTAGTAGATGCAGGCAGGAGTCGGTCTACTTGTCTCGGATGTGATGCCTATATACACGATCATACCTAGATATTCTCATAACTATGTTCAATTCTGTTAATTGCTCAACAGTAATTTGTTCACCCACCGTAAAATACTTATGCTCTTGAGAGAAGCCACTAGTGAAACCTATGGCCCCCGGGTCTATTCTCATCATATCAATCTCCATCACTTTATTTTTGCTTTGCTTTTTTACCTTGCCTTTTACTTTTCACTTGGCATCTCTATATCAAAAATACCAAAAATATTATCTATCATCTCTATCAGATCTCACTCTCGTAAGTGACCATGAAGGGATTGACAACCCCTAATTGCGTTGGTTGCGTTGAGCTATTGTTTTTGTGTAGGTACGAGGGACTTACATGTAGCCTCCTACTGGATTGATACCTTGGTTCTCAAAAACTGAGGGAAATACTTACGCTACTTTGCTGCATCATCCTCTCCTCTTCAGGGAAATCCAACACAGTGCTCAAGAGGTAGCACATGCCGACGTAGAACATTAACCTATCCCCGCGTCTCCTTCCTATAAGCTATTTGCGCGTCAAGGGGGACTCCTGAGCATCACGAATCAGGAGCCTAACTGGTCACGTAGCCCCTCACTCCTTGGTCCGTCCTAGTCTCCGGTCGGCCCAACGGCGGTTGAGGTATGCGCGGGGCCGGGCTCTGCCGACGCAGAACATAAAGCAAATAGGAAGAAAATCGCAAATCTCAAAGCAAATATTACAAGCCATATTGTTCTCCCAAATACCAAGCACGAGTTTAAACGCCTCCACGAGGCATGATGCATGTTGTAGGAATGAAACAAAAAAGCAGCCGCAGGTCACCCCTGGACACCGCCATCGCTCACAGAAGGTGCTCCTCCCTTGGTGGCGTCGCCTTCGCCTGCACCGCCAGCCGAGGCCGCATGATCAGTGGCACCATCAGTCAAAGGCGTGAGGGCGAGGCCACGGAACTTCTTCAGCAGGGCCTCCACTTGACATTTCATGGCTGCGGCGGCAGCCATGCAGTGTTCATCAGCTACAGGCTCCAGCAGCTCGTCAAGATGAGCATTGGGGTCACGAAGGTGTAGATGGCTGAAGACACGCGTCAGTGCAGCTGAAGAAAGGACACGAGCCTCTGCCTCAGCCATGGGACCGATGCCCTCCACGACTTCCTCGAGCACCTTCACCAAGTAGGGAAGCAGCTGGGCAAGGCCGTCCTCATCAGTGGTCAGCGGCCTCTCCAAGCCCTTCTCGTACAGTGCCTTCAGCGCCGCACGGGACCTCTACTTGAGGAGCGAGAAGGCCACGCGGTCTTCAGCCAGGACCTTCGCCTTGGCGTCAAGATCAACCTCCTTCGCCTTCACCTTCCGCTCCAACTCCTCTAGCCGGTTGCGCTCCACGGCCTGCGCCTTTGCCAGCTCTCCCAGCTCAGCGTCGCGACCCTTGATGGCGTCCTCTCGAGCCCTCATCTCCTCCTCCTTCTCCTGGCAGCCATGAGCTTCTTCTGCGTGCTGGTCACGCAGGCTCTTCAGCTCGTCCTCTAGCTCTCGGAAGCGGTTGCGGGCGGCCTCGGCGTCTTTCAGCGCCGCCTCGCGATCGACCGCATCTTTGGCGGTGGCCTGCTTCTCCTTCTCGAAGGTCGTAGCAGCCTGGCTCAGTGTCGCTCGAACCGCTGAGTCAGAGTGAAGCCAGCCAGAGGCCAGCTCCAAGCGCCCAACAACCAGGGGCTGGTCCGTGCCCAAGAGATCTTCCCGCGCCTGGGCCATCTCCGAAAGGGCACGCTCCAAGATGGCAGAGGAAGTAGAAGAACCTGGGACCAGTGGCGCGGTGGGAGGAGGGTGCGACATTGTCACCAGAGCCTGGGAGACCAAGGGCTCCTGAGCCTTTGGGACCTCACCAGCCGAGCCAGGCATCAGCACTTCCGGAGCCAGCGGGGCCACGGGGGCTGACTCCTCCCGACGACGCTCCTCTTGGCCTCACGAGGGCGACCGGGCTGGGGAGGTGCGAGTGTTGTCGCTTCCTTTCTCCGTAGAGGGGGCGCGGCCGCTGTATCCTCCTTCCTCTTCTTCGCCGAAGGCAGCGGCCTGATCAACCAAGGGTGAACGTCAGGAAATAGCAAGTACAAGCAAGAACAAGACGAAGCTCAAGCACTTACTGGTCCACCGCAGCGTAGTCCACCCTATGCTTGGGGAGCTTAAAGCCTGAAAGCTTTGGAGCCTGAGGAGTGGGCGCACGGGCTCCAGAAGCAGAAGACGGCGCAGCAGAAGGGCCGGAAGCAGCTCTAGGCGGCGTCAAGACGGAGGCAACATCTCGAGAGACCAGCGACGACCTGCCCCTTGTTGGGATAACGGGCAGCTCCCCCTCCTCCTGCCGGGCGTCGGCCTCGGCATCGTCAGGAAGGGTGCGGAGGATGTCAGCTTTGCTCAAGGGGGAGGTCTCCCCCGTCCCTTCGGGGGTCACCTCCGAGTCTTCCTCCTCCCTCTCTTCCTCCCCGTGGGACTCATCAGAAGACAGCTCCACCGGCTTCGGCGCCGCAGGGGCCCCGGTAGGCACCGGCGGCACCAGCCCGCGCGCGTCAAAAGTCGGCCGGGCGGCCACGATCTGCTCCCGGTCTTTGCGGCGGAACAGAGGAACCAAGGCGCTCAGCAGGTACTCTTGGTTGTCCCCGACCAAGAGGCGCAGAACTGCGGTCAGCTCATCGTCAGGCAAGGCCTCCGAGCTCAGGCGAATGTTTTCCTCTTCATCTCCAAGTCTCCACAAGGGGCGCGCATGTGCCTGAAGTGGAGCAACACGCAGCGTCAGGAATTCTCTCAGGAGCATGGTCCCTGTCACTTTGTCCGCCCTCGCGTTGCCCGGCTTCAGGTCGGCCTGCATCTGCTCCAACACCGACGACGCCCGCTCATCGGTAAGCTTCGCACAAGACCACCCCTTGTCGGACTGGGGCATCTCCGTCGGCAGCGCCAAGCGCGGGTGGACACACTTGGCGGCCATCATGACCCATTTGGCCCCGAGGTTGTCGGCCTTCTTCCCGGTGTTCGAGATCGAGTTGGCCTTGCCGGCCGCGATGAAATTGGCGCACCCGGAGATATGACCCTCGCTGATGCAAAGAAAGAAGAAGTGGTGTAGCAGAGCCACGGACGGCATCACGCCCAGATATGCCTCGCAATAGTAGGCGAAGATGGACAAAAGAAGGATGGAGTTGGGATGAAGGTGCAGCGCGTGCAGCCCGTAGTGGCCAAGGACCTCATAGAAGAAGTTGGAAAAGGGGGAAACCAGCCCCGCGGCGATGCTACTCGTGAAGAAGGGGGAAAAGGTACTCCCCACAGGCTCCGGCACGTCGGAGGCAACCTGGAGCTTCGTCTTCCCCCTCTCATTGCTCTCCCCCACCGTCAGCAAGCGCGTGGCGGTGAGGCTCTTCTCCGAGACATTGGGCGCATCGAGAGACGGTTCATAACAAGCCAGCGACGAGGAGGGCTTGGTCTTCCGGGGCGCCATTGGTCGCTAAAGGGGAGAGATTGGAGCAAATCTGGGGGTTTCGGTGGCAAGGAGCGAGAAAGGGGATCTAGAGCAAGGCGAAAGGGAGCAATGAAGGCAAGCACTGTTTGTGCCAACTGTCGGATGTGGGGTTCTGGCAAACCCTTAAGGTTCGAACAGTGGGGTGCGCGCGAAGTCTTTCCCTCCTACCGATCTACGCTCTAGCTCGCTAAGATCTTGCGGATGAACTCGACGAACTTGCAACACAGAAAGACATGAGATTTATACTGGTTCGGGCCACCGTTGTGGTGTAATACCCTACTCCAGTGTGGTGGTGGTGGATTGCCTCTTGGGCTGATGATGAACAGTACAAGGGAAGAACAGCCTCCTGAGCTTGACGTGTTCATGTGCTCGGTGTGTGGCTAAGGATTGGCTCAAGGCTAGATGAGATGCCTCCGGATTGGATGCCTCTACTGTGATGGCTAGATCTACTTATATAGGCCCAGGTCCTCTTCCCAAATATCGAGCGGGAAGGGAGCCAACAAAGGTGGGAGAATTTGAAGGGGGACAGCTAGTACAAGCTATACTGACAAAAGTGGTCTTCGCCTGCGAAAAGCTCTGGGGTGACGCTGTCTTGGGCTCCACGATGACCTTCGTCTTGCCGTCCTTCCGGTCCTGGTCTTGTTGCACCAATATGGCAACCTTTGCCTGATGCCTCGGTACTCCTTGCCTGCGCTTGCCCCCTTAGCACCAAAGAGGAAACAAGGGCGTTGCGCGCGCTGGCGCTCGCCTGGTACAGTTTGTCATGGCTCACGTCACGAGAGCCTCATGAGGTTTGCCCCGCCTTGATATCTCCGCTCCTCGTGAGCCTTCCTGGCTAGGCCACTCCAGAGGAGGTATTGTGTCGTCCGCCTCACGAGGCTTGGACCCTCGCGTGGGTCTTGGGTGCCTTGTTGATGAAGATGGGCCATACGGCCTGCTGCTTAGGCACGCTGTGGGCCACGGGCAGGCAAGTCTGGGGCCCCCGTTCCCAGAACACCGACAGTAGCCCTCGGGACCAAGGTGCGCTCAGGCTTGGCTTCTCGGCGAAGCCAAGGGTCAAGTTCGGAGCACCGCGGGCCCCAAAAGCCTACGGCCTTGGTCGACGCGTGGCGGTTGATTGGACGTGTACGTCTCCGCTTCCCCATGCTGCCTCGGCAATTGCACGACTTGACAAGTCCCTGTGACATGCAAGGAAAACCATCATTACCTGCGATCGTGGGAGATGTCGGTTGGCTTCTCTTGCTATAAATGGGGAGGGGGGCGGAGCCCCCGTTGCCCATCTCTTTCTCGCTTGCTTGCTTCTTTGCTCCATTGCTTGCAGTGCCACCGATGGCGCCATGAAGGAAGTTCTCTGCCGCCGAGAAAGGAAAGGCCCCTTGCGAGGGCCCTGGGTCCCCGGCGCCTAATCGCGGCCACGGCCGTCCACGCAAGCATGTCGCGACCCCTGCCGTGGCCCACCATCGAGGTGGTGCCGCGACACGCGGAGGGGATCGTCCCGTCCATGGTGGTCCAACTGATGAGGGGAGGCGCGTGATGGTGGCGCGGCCTCCCCGCCCGCGCTTCCATTCGGCGGAGGTGTCACCGGAGTTCGTCGTCTGGTCGGAGAACCCGACCGGCAACTGGATCCAACTTCCGCGCTTCTTCGCCGGCGAACTGCCGGCCTCTGGTCCTAGCGGACTCTGGCTGCAGGCAGATGGCTGCTGTAGCAGGGCCTCTTGGGTTGCGGTCGAGACTTCTGCCGCGTGCAACATAGCCCAGGCTCGCGGCTGGCAGACATTCGCCCGCGCGCGCGGCCTGGGCAGGCGGTGCACCCCCCACTTCAGGTACGATGGCGGATCCACCCTCTATGTGAGATGCCTCCGGATTGGATGCCTCTACTGTGATGGCTAGCTCTACTTATATAGGCCCTGGTCCTCTTCCCAAACATCGAGCGGAAAGGGAGCCAACAATGGCGGGAGAATTTGAAGTGGGACGGCTAGTACAAGCTATCCTGACAAAAGTGGTCTTCGCCTGCGAAAAGCTCTAGGGTGACGCCGTCTTGGGCTCCATGATGACCTCCGTCTTGCCGTCCTTCCGGTCCTGGTCTTGTTGCACCGATATGGAAACCTTTGCCTGATGCCTCAGTACTCCTTGCCTGCTCTTGCCCGCTTAGCACCAAAGAGGAAACAAAGGCGATGCGTGCGCTGGCGCTCGCATAGCGTCGACCTGGTACCGTTCGTCATGGCTCACATCATGAGAGCCTCGTGAGGTTTGGCCCGCCTTGATATCTCCGCTCCTCATGAGCCTTCCTGGCTAGGCCACTCCAGAGGAGGTCTTGCGTCATCCGCCTCGCGAGGCTTGGACCCTCGTGAGGGTCTTGGGTGCCTTGTTGATGAAGATGGGCCGTACAGCCTGCTGCTTAGCCACGCTGTGGGCCGCAGGCAGGCAAGTCTGGGGACCCCCGTTCCCAGAACACCGACAGTAGCCCCCGGGCCCAAGGTGCGCTCGGGCTTGGCTTCTCGGCGAAGCCAAGGGTCAAGTTTGGAGCACCGCGGGCCCCAAAAGCCTGCGGCCTTGGTCGACGCGTGGCGGTTGATTGGACGTGGGCGTCTCCGCTTCCCGATGCTACCTCGGCAATTGCACGACTTGACAAGTCCCTGCGACATGCAAGGAAAACCATCATTACCTGCGATTGTGGGAGACGCCGGTTGGCATTCTCTTGCTATAAATGGGGAGGGGGGCGGAGCCCCCGTTGCCCATCTCTTCCTCACTTGCTTGCTTCTTTGCTCCATTGCTTGAAGTGCCACCCATGGCGCCACGAAGGAAGTTCTCTGCCGCCGAGAAAGGAAAGGCCCTTCGCGAGGGCCCTGGGTCCCCGGCACCTAAGAGCGGCCACAGCCGTCCGCGCAAGCACGCCGTGACCCCCGCCGTGGCCCACCGTCAAGGTGGCGCCACGGCATGCGGAGGGGATCGTCCCGTCCATGGTGGTCCAGCTGATGAGGGGTGGCGCGCGATGGTGGCGTGGCCTCCACGCCTACGCTTCCATTCGGCAGAGGTGTCGCCGGAGTTCGTCGTCTAGTCGGAGAACCCGACCGGCAACTGGCTCCAAGTTCCGCGCTTCTTCGCGCGGAGAACTGCCGGCCTCTGGTCCGAGCGGACTCTGGCTGCAGGAAGATGGCTGCTGTAGTAGGGCCTCTTGGGTTGCGGTCGAGACTTCTACCACGGGCAACATAGCCCTGGCTCGCGGCTGGCAGACATTCGCCCGCGCGCGCGGCTTGGGCAGGCGGTGCACCCTCCACTTCAGGTACGATGGCAGATTGACCCTCTATGTGAGGGTGTTTGGGGAAGATGGTCACCGCGTCGGGTGCTGCCCCGAGACAAATGACGGTGAGGAGGTGCTCGGCCTTGGTGATGGTCGCGATGAGGACGAGGGCGAGCCTGCCCTCAGCAGCGACCGCGTCTCCTCCAGCTACGGCGGCTCTTCCTCCGGTGACAGCTCCAGCAGCGGTGGCTACGACCAGCCGCCGCGCCTGCTTCGAAGGAGGCAGCGGGTCATCTCGTCGTCACGCCTCCGTGAAGCGCGAGGAGGGGTCTGGCTAGGCTCGGGGCGTCGCTGAGGGCCTGCCTCTTCGGATTGCTGCAACGCCGCTTTGTTTAGCTTTTTCTTTTTCCCTGCATCAGAAAACGAAACCAGTATGGGCCCAGAGGGGCGTGTATCGAACTGTGGTTCTTTGGTTAATGCACTGTGCGTGTTGTTCCCATGTCGTGTTGTTATTTTGCGCAAAGATAACTTAACCTGGCGTGTTTGGGACGCCCTTTCCCTCACGAGGTGTCTGCGTTGCTCAGAAACTGCAAAAAATTCGTTAGGGGGTGTACTAAAGGATTTGCCGTCCACCCAAGCCTTGACTTGGCGCCTTGTATCGCGGTACCCGAGGGGCACGGATTAGGAGAGATGTGCCAGCTTCCAGGCTCGAACGAGGGTGACTCGCGAGAAGGCAGAGAGAAGAAAAATGCTCGCGAGGGCATCTGCCCAGCCCCCTCGCGAGGTATGCGAGAGAGAGAGAGAACATGAGCAAACCAGAGCTGAAGAATGCGGTAAAAGGCTAGGGAACCAAATCAGCAACGAACACCAAGAGCAACTCCGATTAAGAAAAAATGAGCCAACTGCGGAAAGCAAATGAAAAGCCGCGTCCGGCACATAATCTAGTCTTCAAGTCTTCTCACCAGCCCGGAGATAAGTGCTGTCCACTAGGCGTGGGAGGGAGCCCCAGGGCCTGAGGTCGGCGCTCCTGAGACTCCGGGGCGTGTACAGCCCCACTCATTATTACTTGAGAGTGTCACGGGCGGCGATTCTTCGTAGGCACCGGGCCTTCTTCACAGGCTCTGGGCGTTTCTTCTCAGGCTCTGGGCCTTGCTTCTCAGGCTCTAGGCCTTGCTTCTCAGGCTCTAGGCCTTGCTTCTCAGGCTCTAGGCCTTGCTTCATGGATAGAACTTCCGGAGGTGCTGGATGTTCCAGGCGTACTGGATGGGTATCCCGTCCTGCGTCTCCAGGCGCGCTGCACCTGGCCTGGAGACATGGACGACCCTGAACGGGCCCTCCCACATGGGCGAAAGCGTGTGCAGCCCTTCTCTGGAGAGGACCCGCCTCAGGACGAGGTCGCCCACCTCGAGCGTCCTGGAGCGGATGTTGCGGCAGTGGTACCGCCGCTGCGCTTGTTGGTACCTTGCCACCCTCAATGCGGCCTCACGTCGGCGTTCCTCCCCCAGCACGAGATCTATCCCCGCGTGGCATCCTGCTGCGTTTCGTCGAACGCCAGGACCCGCGTGGAGCGATGCTTGACCTTGTGAGGGAGGACTGCTTCGGCTCCATAGACGAGGAAGAACGGAGTCTCGCCCGTTGGCTTGGTAGCGGTGGTACGGATGGACCACAACATGGACTGGAGCTGGTCGTGCCAGCCCCTGCTGCAGGCCTCCAGCTTCTTCTTGAAGGTCCTGGTCTTGAGGCCCCTCAGGACCTCTGCGTTGGCGCGCTCAGCCTGACCATTGCTCCTGGGGTGGGCCACCGAAGCATAGTAGATCTGCGTTCCAAGGTTAGCACAGTAGGTTTTGAAGAGGTTACTAGTAAACTACGAGCCGGTATCCGTGATGATGTGGTTAGGGACCCCGAAGCGGCTCACGAGGCCCTTGATGAACTTGACGGCAGAGCCGGCTGGGATGGTACGGACGGCTTCCACTTCCGCCCACTTGGTGAACTTGTCGATGGCGACGTAAAGATAGCAGTAGCCCCCTGGCGCCCGTGGGAACAGGCCTAAGATGTCCAGCCCCCAGACTGCGAACGGCCATGTGAGAGGGATGGTTTGGAGGCCCTGGGCAGGCTGATGGATTTGCTTGGCATGGAATTGGCAAGCTTCGCATGACTTCACTAGCTCGGCTGCGTCGTTGAGCGTTGTAGGCCAATAGAATCCACTGCGGAACACCTTGCCGATGAGGGTCCGTGACGACGAGTGATGCCCACAGTCCCCGCCGTGTATGTCAATCATCAGCTCCCTTCCTTGATCGCTAGAGATGCAGCGCAGCGTGACGTCGCTCGGCCGTTTCCTGTACAACTCGCCGTCTTGAATGTAGTATGCCGTGGCTTGCCGGGCCACACGCTCCGCGTCCTCTTCCTTCTCCGACAGCGTCCCGTGCATCAGGTACTCCTTGAATTCCTTGGTCCAGCACTCCTCTTGGGGCTCGAGCGCCAAGAGCAGCCGAGCTCCTGAGGTTGGGCCACAGGCTAGGGCTCCCGTGGCCGGGGGCTGTGGGAGCTCCTCCCGAGGCTGAGTCATGCTTGAAAGGGGTGGCATAGCTGATGGCTTGAAGAGCCATTCTTTGAAGATGCCGGACTCTTGTGGTTGCCGCTTGGATGCTCTCTTGGCGATGTCATCGGCTTCCTTGTTGGTGCCCTGGGGCACGTGCTGCAGCTCTAGGCCCGAGAACTGCTTTTCCATCTTGCGCACCTCCGCAAGGTAGGCCTCCATGTGCTCGTCCTTCGGCTCGTACACCTTGTTGGAGAAGTTGACGAGGAGCTGCGAGTCGCCTTTGACGGTGAGGCGCCTCACCCCTAGAGCCGCCGCAGCCTTCAGGCCAGCTATGAGGCCTTCGTATTCTGTGATATTGTTGGAGACCTTCTCGCCGTGCTGGAAGTAGAGTTGCACGGCGTAGTAAAGCTTGTCATGAGTGGGCGAGAAGAGCACTGCTCCAGCCCTCGCGCCGTGGTACGCGAAGGCGCTATCGAAATACATGACCCAGCCGTCTAGTGCCTCACTTCCTAGGGAGGTGGACCGGTCTTCTCCTTCCTCAAGAGCCGGGGCATCTATCCATTCTGCCACAAAATCGGCGAGCGCGGCTCCCTTGACGACCCTGGTAGTACTGAACTCCAACTGGAATGCTTGCAGCTCGATGTTCCATTCAGCAACCCTTCTGGCTGAGTTTGGGCTCCTGAGTACCCTCTCCAATGGGTAAGATGAGACGGCCTTGATGGGGTGGACCTGGAAGTAATGTCGCAGCTTGCGCGAGGCCACCAAGAGTGCGAGTAGGAGCTTTTGCGGCATGGGGTAGCGTGCCCTCGCGTCCCGCAGTACGGTGCTGACGAAGTACACCGGGTGCTCGACGAGGGCTGGCACACTGTTGAGGCTCGGGTCCTGCGGAGACTGTGGCATATCCTAAGGTGGAGGGTTTCCTGAGACCTGACCGTCCTCAGGAGCTTCTGCGATGTTGCCCTGCTGAGCTTGGTCTTCCGCCGCTGATGGCTTTGCCGCGCCTTCCTGACCCTGCGCTGCATCAGCTCTGGCTTGGCGCGGCACACCCTTGTCTTGGCGCTCCTCCCAAACTGCCACCAGCGCCATGCTGGCAGAGTATGGGATGGTGGCAAGGTAGAGTACCAGAGGCTCGAGAGGCCACGGTGCCACCATCATCGAGGGCTGGTGAGGTATTTCTTGAGGTCTTGGAAGGCCTGGTCGGCCTCCGGGGTCCACTCGAAGGGGCCCTTCTTCTTCATGAGCTTAAAGAAGGGTAAGGCGCGCTCGTTTAGCTTGGAGATGAAACGCCCTAACGCGGTCACCTGCCCTGCTAGCTTCTGCATTTCCTTGAGGGTCTGTGGCGGGCTCATGTCTTTCATGGCCTTGATCTTCTCCAGGTTCACCTTGATCCCTCTGTAGGATACGAGGAACCCTAGTAACTTGCTGAAGGGGACGCCAAACACGCACTTCTCCGGGTTGAGCCTCAAGTTCACTTGGCGCAAGCTCTCAAAGGTCTCCTCCAAGTCTTGAATCAATGTCCTCGCCTAGCGAGATTTGACCACTATGTCATCAACGTAGGCCTCTGTGTTCCTGCCGAGCTGCCGCCCCAAGGCGATGTGCATCGCTGCTGAAAGGTTGCGCCCGTGTTGCGCAGGCTGAAGGGCATGCAGGTGTAGCAGTACACCCCGCATGGTGTCAGGAAGGCTATGTTCTCCACATCCTCCACCGCCATCTTGATTTGGTGGTATCTAGAGAATGCATCCAGGAAACATAGCAAGTCGCACTCGGCGGTGGAGTCTACGATTTGATCGATGCGCGGAAGGGGGAACGGATCTTGGGGGCAAGCTTTGTTAAGGTTGGTGAAGTCGACACACATCCATTCCTTCCCACCTTTCTTTGGTACTACGACGGGGTTCGCCAGCCAATCAGGGTATCGAACTTCTCGAATGGTACCAGCCGCCTCCAGCTTGTGTGTCTCTTGGACGATGAAGGCCAGCTTCTCAGTGGACTGCCGTCTTGCCCGCTGCTTCACGGGGCGTATGTTGGGGCACAACCTTAGATGATGCTGGATCACCTCTCTCGGGACCCCTACCAGCTGATTTGGCTCCCACGCAAATATCTCCTTGTTCGCGCGTAAAAACCTCACCAAAGCTTCTTCTTGTCCCGGGTCAAGGCCGGTTCCTATGGTAAAGGTGGCTCCTGAAGACTCGTCCTCATCAACCGGCACCTGCTTGGTCTCCACCTTGTCTTGGGTGAACAATTCCTTCTTCATGGCAGGCGCGGTCTCCTTGGCCTCGGGTGCACCGGCGCCGGCTGGCTGCGCTGCTGCTGCGGTCTTGAAGGCGAGCCTGAGCACCGTCACGGCCTCCTTGGTGTCCCCATTGATGGTGAGGACGCCCTTGCTCCCTGGCATCTTCATGAGGTTGTAGGCCGGGTGAGTCGCCGCCATGAACTGAGCGAGAGCCGGGTACCCGAGAATGGCGTTGTACGGGAGGCCGATGCGGTAGTTATCGCGCGTGTCGAAGGTGAAGGGAAGGCGGATCTGTCCCAGAGAGCGGGCGGTGCCACCACCAACTCCTGAGAAAGGCTTGCTGAGGCTGAGCCGCTCGACCGGCACGTGAAGAAGGTTGAAGGCCTCCACGGAGAGCAAGTCGAGGCCGGCACCGCCGTCGATGAGGGTCTTGGTAACAGCCACCTTGCAGATGGTGGGCGTGCAGAGCATTGGGAGCATGCCCGAGCCAACGGTGGAGTCAGGGTGGTCTTCTGAGCCGAAGGTGAGGTCGGCCTCTAGCGCAGCCCAACCCGGCGGAGCCCCCGGGCGCTTGGAAGCTGCACCAATCTGGCAGAGGAACGGCTTGACGTGGCGATCTGAAGGCGGTGCTTGAGAGCCGCCCAGTAGGGCCGCGACTGCGTGGTGCATCGGTACTGCGTAGCGAGCAGTGAAGAGGTCGCGGAGTTCCCCCAGGACGCCACCGTGGATCTAGGGAGGTTGAGCAGCCAGGCGCGTGGCTCGCCGGCGAGGGCCATGGGGAGCCAGTTGACCATGACCTTGTCGTCGCCCCCGGCCTCGAGGACGGCCTCCTCGTATGCCAGCAGGAACGCTGACGGGTCCGCCATGCCATCGTAGTGCGGCGGCATCTCCGGCCTTAACTTGGGTGGCCATCGCACCTGCCGAAGGGCGGGGGCTAGGGCTCGGGGCCCCCTGGCCCCGTCGTCAGCACCGGGCGTTGGAGTCGGTAGTGGGGCGCCTGCCATGAGGGCGAAGAGCGGTGGTGGCGGAGCATAGGTTGGTGGAGAGGAGCTCCGACGCACCCCTACCTAGCGCGCCAAATGTCGGATGTGGGGTTCCGGCAAACCCTTAAGGTTCGAACACTGGGGTGCGCGCGAAGTCTTTCCCTCCTACCGATCTACGCTCTAGCTTGCTAAGATCTCGCGGATGAACTCGACGAACTTGCAACATAGAAAGACACGAGATTTATACTGGTTCGGGCCACCGTTGTGGTGTAATACCCTACTCTATATGGTGGTGGTGGATTGCCTCTTGGGCTGATGATGAACAGTACAAGGGAAGAACAACCTCCTGAGGTTGAGGTGTTCTTGTGCTCGGTGTGTGGCTAAGGATTGGCTCAAGGCTAGATGAGATGCCTCCGGATTGGATGCCTCTACTGTGATGGCTAGCTCTACTTATATAGGCCCTGGTCCTCTTCCCAAATATCAAGCGGGAAGGGAGCCAACAACGGCGGGAGAATTTGAAGGGGGACAACTAGTACAAGCTATCCTGACAAAAGTGGTCTTCGCCTGTGAAAAGCTCTGGGGTGACGCCGTCTTGGGCTCCACGATGACCTCCGTCTTGCCGTCCTTCCGGTCCTGGTCTTGTTGCACCGATATGGCAACCTTTGCCTGATGCCTCGGTACTCCTTGCCTGCGCTTGCCCCCTTAGCACCAAAGAGGAAACAAGGGCGCTGCGCGTGCTGGCGCCCGCCTGGTACCGTTCGTCATGGCTCACGTCACGAGAGCCTCGTGAGGTTTGCCACGCCTTGATATCTCCGCTCCTCGTGAGCCTACCTGGCTAGGCCACTCCAGAGGAGGTCTTGCATCGTCCGCCTCGTGAGGCTTGGACCCTCGCGAGGGTCTTGGGTGCCTTGGTGATGAAGATGGGACGTATGGCCTGCTGCTTAGCCACGCTGTGGGCCGCGGGCAGGAGAGTCTGGGGACCCGCGTTCCCAGAACGCCGACACCAACCTTTTGTCAAGTCGGGCAGTTGCCGAGGCAGCGTGGGGAAGCGGAGGCGCCCACGTCCAGTCAACCGCCATGCGTCGACCAAGGCCACAAGCTATTGGGGCCCAGGGCGCTCCGCACTTGACCTTTGGCTTCGCCTTGAAGCCAAGCCCGAGCGCGCCTTGGGCCCGGGGGCTACTGTCGATGTTCTGGGAACGGGGGTCCCCAGACTTGCCTGCCTGCGGCCCACGGCATGGCTCTGCGAGCGGGCCTGTATGTCCCATCTTCATCAACAAGGCATCCAAGACCCTCGCGAGGTTTCGGGCGGACGATGCATGACCTCCTCAGGAGCGGCCTCACCAGGTTGGCTCGCGAGGAGCGGAGAGATCAAGGCAAGGCAAACCTCATGAGGTTCTCGTGACGTGAGCCATGACGATCGAGACCAGGCGGGCGCCAAGCGGGCGCCAGCGTGCATAGTGTCCTTGTTTCCTCTTTGGTGCTAAGGAGGCAAGTGCAGGCGCGGAGTACCGAGGCATCAAGCAAAGGTTTCCATATCAGTGCAACGAGACTAGCAGGACAGGAAGACGAAGGTCACCATAGAGCCCAAGGCGGCGTCACCACCAGGGCCTTTTGCAGGCGAAGACTGCTTTTTTCAGGATAAGCTGTACTAGTTGTCCCCTTTCAAATTGGCTGTTGTTGGCTCCCTTCCCGCTCAATATTTCGGGAGAGGACTAGGGCCTCTATAAATAGGACTAGCCACCATAGTAGGAGGCATCTCATCTCGAGCTGATCCTTAGCCACACACCAAGCACAAGAACACCTCGACCTCAGGAGGCTATTCTTCCCCTTGTACTGTTCATCATCAGCCCAAGAGGCAATCCACCACCACCACACTGGAGTAGGGTATTACACCACAACGGTGGCCCGAACCAGTATAAATCTTGTGTCCCTTGTGTTGCGAGTTTGTCGAGCTAACCCGTGAGATCTTAGCAAAGCTAGGGCGTAGATCGGTAGGGGGAAATCTTCGTGCGCACCCCAGTGTTCGAACCTCGAGGGTTTTGCCGGAACCCGCGATCCGACAGACCTCTCACTAAATTTCAAGGTATAAGTGTTCTCCCTGAGTATGCACCGTTGCTACAGTTCGTCGTGGCGAGACACCACGTGATGATCGGGTGTGATAAGCTCTACGTTCACATACAATGGGTGCAAGCCAGTTTTGCACACACATAATACTCAGGTTAAACTTGACGATCCTAGCATATGCAGATATGGCCTCGGAACACAGAGACCAAAAGGTCAAATGTGAATCATATAGTAGATATAATCAACATAGTGATGTTCATCATTGAAAACTACTGCATCTCACGTGATGATCAGACATGGTTTCGTTGATATGGATCACGTGATCATTTAGATGACTCGAGAGATGTCTATATAAGTGAGAGTTATTAAGTAATATGATTAACTGAACTTTAATTTATCATGAACTTAGTCCTAATAATTTTTAAATATCTATGTTGTTGTAGATCAATAGCTCGCGTTTAGCTCCCTGATTTATTTTTGATATGTTCCTAGAGAAAACTAAGTTGAAAGATGATAGTAGCAATGATGCGGACTTGGTCCATGATCTAAGGAATATCCTCATTGCTGCACAAAAGAATTATGTCCTTGATGCACCGCTAGGTGACAGACCTATTGCAGGAGCAGATGCAGATGTTATGAACGTTTGAAAAAGCTCGGTATGATGCCTACTTGATAGTTTAGTGCACCATGCTTTACGGCTTAGAACCGGGACTTCAAAAACGTTTTGAACGCCATGGAGCATATGAGATGTTCCAAGAGATGAAATTGGTATTTCAGACTCATGCCCGAGTCGAGAGGTATGAGACCTGTGACAAGTACTTTGCCTACAAGATGGAGGAGAATAGCTTAACCAGTGAGCATGTGCTCAAAATATTTGAGTACTACAATCGCTTGAATCAAGTGGGAGTTAATGTTCCAGATAAGAAGTGATTGATAGAGTTCTCTAGTCACTATCACCAAGTTACTAGAACTTCGTGATGAACTATAATATGCAAGGGATGACGAAGACGATTCCCAAGCTCTTCGCAATGCTAAAATCGGCGATGGTAGAAATCAAGAAAGAGCATCAAGTGTTGATGGTTAACAAGACCACTAGTTTCAAGAAAAGGGGCAAAGGAAAAGAAAGGGAACTTCGAAGAATGACAAGCAAGTTGCCACTCCCGTGAAGAAACCCAAAGCTAGACCTAAGCCTGAAATTGAGTGCTTCTACTGCAAAGGGAATGGTCACTGGAAGCGGAACTACCCCAAATACTTGGCGGATAAGAAGGATGGCAAAGGGAACAAAGGTATATTTGATATACAGATGATTGATGTGTACTTTACTAGTGTTCATAGTAGCCCCTGGGTGCTTGATGCTGGTTCAGTTGCTATGATTAGTAACTTGAAACATGAGTTACAAAATGAATAGAGACTAGTTGAGGGTGAGGTGACGATGTGTGTTGGAAGTGATTCCAAGGTTGATAAGATCACCATCGCACACTCCCTTTACCTTCGGGATTAGTGTTGAACCTAAAATAAATGTTATTTGGTGTTTGCGCTGAGCATGAATATGATTGGATCATGTTTATTGCAATACAGTTATTCATTTAAGTCCGAGAATAATTGTTGTTCCGTTTACATGATAAAACCTTCTATGGTCATACACCCAATGTAAAGGGTTTATTGAATCTAGATTGTAGTAATACACATATTCATAATATTGATGCCAAAAGATGCAAAGTTGATGATGATAGTGCAACAAACTTGTGGCACTGCTGTTTAGGTCATATTGGTGTAAAGCGCATGAAGAAACTCCATGCGGATGGACTTTTGGAATCACTTGATTATGAATCATTTGATGCTTGCGAAACATGCCTCATGGGCAAGATGACTAAGACTCTGTTCTCTGGAACAATGGAGCGAGCCACTGACTTATTGGAAATAATACATACTGATGTATGCGGTCCGATGAGTGTTGAAGGCTCGCGGCGTGTTGGGGATATGACTATCAGATATGACCTGCCCAGGAGGGGCCGGGTTATCCTAATGGCAGTTCATCTAAATGAAGCCCAAGAGTATATTGAAGATGGCGGTCCACAAGACCGGCTGGTTAAACAGCCCAATCCCAAAGGCGGCTTAAGGCCCGTAAGTGTAAACCGCCATGTATATCTAAGCTTGTATTGTAAAGCATGTAAGATAAGTCACCGAGCCGGACACGTTTGTATGAGCCGGCCGGGACTCTGTGGGCCGCAGGGCATCAACCCATGTATATAAGGGGACAACCCGGCAGCGGCTTAGGGCAAGAAACAACAGATCGAAAGCCAGGCAAAGCGTATTTGCTCCCTAGTAATCGAAACCCTAGCAATACCACCTCAAACTGGATTAGGCCTTTACCTTAACTGCAAGGGGCCGAACTAGTATAAACTCCTCGCGTCCTTTGTCTTGTTTAACCCCTTTAAGCTAACCTCATCGCCATGGCTCCACAACTAAGTCCTTCTACTAGGACATCTACCGTGACAATTCCTTGACAGTTGGCGCCCACCGCGGGGCCTGCGCACGGTGGTTTTGAGTTCTTGAAGGGCAGCTTCGAAGGGATCAAGGGATATGCTGTGGGCCGGATGACCAAGAGTCGTGGCGGCAAGCTCTACATCGACGATGCAGGCTAGGGCCCCGAGGCTGGCTCAATTGAGTACGGGTACCGGGTCCCCTTCGGCGGAATCCATGTCTTCATCGGCAAGATAGGTGAACTGGGCCCTGAGCCGGACATCTGCACCGACATCATCGAGACGGCTCAGTGTGCATGACCCGCCCGGGTTCGACCCGCCGTGAAGCATACCTGTGTTGGATTTATCCATGGGATTGAATTGGAAGGATGTGTGTCTAGTGGTGAGACGACCATCTACTCTGATGGTGAGTCGTCCATGGGCGAGGCCAACTCAATGTATCAATTGCAAGATGGATGACTTGGGGGCTGTTCCGATGGCGACAGTATTCTGGACCCCCATGAGCCGCCGAACAGAGTGGCGATCTTCATGGCTGGCACCCAGCCGGTTCTCAGTTCGACAGCCGCCACGGCCATGACTTCCAGTGCAGCGGCGGTGACAGCAGCAGGTGCTGGCGGTTCAAGTTTTGACAGATCTGTTGGAAGCTCTGGCGACTCTAATGGAGGTTGATGTAACCCCAGACAACCAGGAGCAGCACAAAGCGGAAGTAGCTAAACTACGTGATGAGATAGCACAAGCCAGGGCCGAGCTAGCGGCGGAAAATGCTAGGATGACCACAGAACGGGCCGTTTTGAACGCCCAAGCACAGCGGATTCAAGCAGATTCATGCCGGCTTATGGTGGATCAGAACGCTTCAAGCAAAGGCTTGAGGAGAAAACATCGGAGTCGTCTGCCCTCGGTTTATGAGTCGAGGAACCTCTTCAACACACCTGGAGCGGGGGCCAGTAAACCGCCGGTGATAAACCAGATGGCTGAAGGGGGTGGAACGCCGGGTCAGCCACGCGTGACGGGTCTTCTGCATATGAATAACATCCCACCTCAGCACGCGGTGACGCCGCCGGGTCATTACTCCACCCCATTAGACAATATGATTGCTGCAGCTACACGATTGGCGGCTCTACCAGTCAAGGGTGAAACTCCGATGGCGGTTGAAACCCGAAGGGCCAGAGAGCTTCTTCAAATGGCTTTGGTACAGCAGCAGGCTTATTCCTATAGTCATGACCGGATTCATTCAACCCCTCATCCAAGCCGGAGCTACAGTAGGAACATTGACTTGCCAGCAGTCTCGAGTATTGAGCAGCACCATAACCAACGTCATGGACATGACCCGGTGTGCAATGGTGCCAATGCACAGGATTTGGTGGACCAGGGCAAAGCGCGTTGACAGGCCGAGCTGGCGGCTCAACTGGCGGCTCATCAGCATGTGCCGGTTTACCCGCCGGTTTTAGTTGAGGCAGGTGTAACTTCTAGAGCTTTCGGTGTGCCGTGCTTAACGGCGGATCTGCAAAACGAACGTCTGCCCAAGGACTTCAAAGGCCCTCGTAAGGTGCCTAATTACACGGCGGATCAGCCCCCTAAGGCTTGGGTGGAAAGTTATGAGATGGCTATGGAGATGCTGGATGTCAGCAAGGCTGCATACGCTAAGTATTTCACCATGATGCTAGAAGGGATGGCTCATACATGGTTGAAGGGGCTGCCGACCAACTCCATCGGGTCATGGGCGGAGCTGAAGGCCCGGTTTGTCCAGAATTTTAAAGACACGTGCAAGCAACCTATGTCGATCGTGGATTTGGTTTCTTGTGTTCAAGCTGAGGGCGAGTCAACAACCAGCTGGATGCGCCGGGTCTCGACTATCATACATTCTTCAGATAACATCAACATCGGCTCAGTGGTTCTAATGTTGGAGAAAAATTGCAGTTTCATTCCACTTAAGCAGAAGCTTGGGCAGCTTAAGCATCATTGCAACGACATGGGGGAGCTTATGACGGCTCTTTTCAAGTATGCCGACTCTGATGGTACCAAGGACCCCAACTCTGAGGATGAAAGATCGGAAAGGGAAAGAAGAGTAGTGGCATGAAGGGACAGTAGTACAACCCAACCAATCAGGGCAGCAACGGTAAGCGCAAGGCTAATGATTTTGTAGCTAACACCGGTGCGCGGAGTTATAACCATCGTCGTAAGGGGAGGCCGACTCAAGGGACAAAATTTGACCTTGAAGCAATATTGAATCAGCCATGTCCGAAGCACGGAACGGAGAAGCAGCCAGCTACCCACCTCTGGAAGGATTGCAGTATCATGAGACACTTCAGGGAGTCTGTCCAGCATGACCGTGGCCTGAATGGTGCTTCAGGATCCGGCTCTCATGGTCTGGGTCATGGAGGTGGCGGCTGTCGGATCACGGGTTCCGGCAAAACCCTCAAGGTTCAAACACTGGGGTGCGCGCGAAGATTTCCTCCCTACCGATCCACGCCCTAGCTCGCTAAGATCCCTCGGACGAACTCGACGAACCCACAACACAAAATACACAAAATTTATACTGGTTCGGGCCACCGTTGTGGTGTAATACCCTACTCCAGTGTGGTGGTGGTGGATTGCCTCTTGGGCTGATGATGAACAATACAAGGGGAAGAACAACCTCCTGAGGTTGAGGTGTTCTTGTGCTCGGTGTGCTGGTGGGTGTGAGGATGGAGGATGGAATCGACCCCCCTACTACGGTGGCTAGTTCTACTTATATAGGCTCTGGTCCTCTTCCCAAATATTGAGCGGGAAGGGAGCCAACAACGGCCAATTTGAAAGGGTACAACTAGTACAGCTTATCCTGACAAAAGTGGTCTTCGCCTGCGAAAGGCTCTGGTGGTGACGCCGCATTGGGCTCCATGGTGACCTCCGTCTTGCTGTCCTGCTGGTCTTGGTCTCGTTGCACCGATGTGGAAACCTTTGCTTCATGCCTCGATACTCTGCGCCTGCGCTTGCCTCCTTAGCACCAAAGAGGAAACAAGGACACTACGCGTGCTGGCGCCCTCCTGGCGCCCGCGTGATCTTGATCGTCATGGCTCACATCACGAGAGCCTCGCGAGGTTTGCCCTGCCTTGATTTCTCTTCTCCTCGTGAGGCAACTTGGTGAGGCCGCTCCTGAGGAGGTCTTGCCTCGTCCGCCTCGCGAGGCTTGGCCCCTCGCGAGGGTCTTGAATGCCTTGTTGATCAAGATGGGCAGTATAGGCCTGCTACACAGCAACGCCATGGGCCGCAGGCAGGCAAGTCTGGGGACACCCATTCCCAGAACACCGACAGTAGCCCCCGAGCCCAAGGCGCGCTTGAGCTTGGCTTCGAGGCGAAGCCAAAGGTAAGTGCGGAGCGCCGTGGGCCCCAAAAGCCTGTGACCTTGCTCGATGCGTGGCGGTTGATTGGACGTGGGCATCTCCGCTTCCCCATGCTGCCTCGGTAACTGCCCGACTTGACAAAAAGGCTGGCGCGGACAACGCTTGCCTTCACTGTTCCCTTTCGCCTTGCCTCAGATCCCCTTTCTCGCTCATCGCTGCCGTAACCTCTAGATTTGCTCCAATCTTGCTCCGCATCTGCGACCGATGGCGCCGCGCAAGGTTAAGGCCTCCTCGGCGCCGGCTTGGTACGAGCCAGCTCTTGAAGCGCCCAACATCATGGTGAAGAGCCTAGCTGCCACGCGCTTGCTGACGGCGGGGGAGAGCAACGAGAGGGGGAAGACGGAGCTCCGGCTTGCCTCCGAGTGCCGGAGCCTGAGGGAAGCACCTTCTTCCCCTTCTTCACGAGCGGCATTGCCGCTGGGTTGGTTCCCCCCTTCTCTGACTTCTTCTATGAGGTCCTCAGCCACTACGGGCTGCAGGTGCTGCATCTTCATCCCAACTCCATCCTCCTCCTGTCCATCTTCGCCTACTATTACGAGGCGTATCTGGGCATGATGTCGTCCATGGCTCTTCTGCGCCACTTCTTCTTTCTTCGCGCCAGCAAGGGGCACATCTCCGAGTGTGCTAATTTCATCGCATCCAGCAAGGCCAACTCGATCTTGAACACCGGGAAGAGAGCCAACAACATCCGGGCCAAATGGGTCATGATGGACGCCAAGTGCGTCCACCCTCACTTGGCATTGCCGACGGAGGCGCCCCAGTCTAACAAGGGATGGCCTCGTGCAGAGCTCACTGACGAGCGGGCATCGTCGGTGTTGGAGCAGATGAAGACCGACTTGAAGCCGGGCAACGCGAAGGCGGCCAAAGTGACCGGGGCTATGCTCCTGAGGGAATTCTTGACGCTGCGCATTGCTCCACTTAAGGCGCGCGCGCCCTTTGTGGATGCTTGGAGATGAAGAAGACAAGATTCGCCTGAGGCCGGGGGCCCTGCCTGACGATGAGCTGACTGCTGTCCTGCCCCTCCTGGTTGGGGACAACCAGGACTAGCCACCGAGCGCCTTTGTTCCTTTGTTCCTCCGCAAGGACTGGGAGCCAATCATGGCCACCAGGCCGACCTTTGACGCGCGCGGGCTGGTGCCGCCGGCGCCCACTGGGGCCTCTGTCACGCTGAAGCCGGTGGAGCTGTCTTCTGATGAGTCCCGCGGGAAAGAGGAAGAGGAGGTGGACTCGGAGGAGACCCCCGAGGAGATGGGAGAAACCTCCCCCTTGAGCAAGGCCGACATCCTCCGCGCCCTGCCAGACGATGCCGAGATCGACGCCCGCTAGGAGGGGGGGAAGCTGCCCCTCATCCCGACAAGGGGCAGATCATCGCTGGTCTCCCGAGATGTTGCCTCTGCCTTGACACCACCTGGAGCCGCCTCCATCCCTTCTGCTGCGCCGTCTTCTGCTCAAGGAGCTCGTGTGCCCTCTCCTCAGGCTCCGAAGCTTTCGGGTTTTAGGCTCCCCAAGCGGAAGGTGGACTATGTCACGGTGGATCAGTAAGTGCTTCGAGCTTCGTCTTGTTCCTGCTTGTACTTGCTATTTTCTAACGTTCACCCTTGGTTGTGTTGGGTTCTACGGTAGGGTGCGTCGACTGCAAATTAAAATTTTCCTACATGATTGCCTCTAGGGCATATCTAGGGCATATCATCATACATGATTGCCTCTAGGGCATATCTCCAACAGGTTGATCAGGCCGATGTCTTCGCCAAAGAAAAGGAAGGAGGATGCTGCGGCCGTGCCCCCTTCTGTGGAGAAAAGGGGTGACAACACTCGCACCTCCCCGGCCCGGTCGCCCTCGCGAGGCCAAGAGGAGCATCGTTGGGAGGAGTCAGCCCCCGTGGCCCTGCTGGCTCCGGAAGTGCCGGTGCCTGGCTCGGCTGAGGAGGTCCCAGAGGCTCTGGAGCCCTTGATCTCCCAGGCTCTGGTAACGACTTCGCCTCCTCCTCTTGTTGCGCCTCTGGCCCCAGGATCTTCTGACTCCTCTACTGCCTTGGAGCGCGTCCTTTCGGAGATGGCTTAGCTGCAGGAAGATCTCCTGGGCACGGACCCGCGCTTGGTGGTTGGGCGCCTGGAGCTGGCCTCCGGCTGGCATCATTCTGACGCGACGGTCCGAGCGACACTGAACCAGGCTGCGACGGCCTCCGAGGAGGATAAGCGGGCCACCACACAAGCTGCGGCCGATCGTGAGGCGGCGTTGAAGGACGCCAAGGCCGCTCGCGACTGCTGCCGGGTGCTGGAGGACGAGTTGAAGAGTCTGCGTGACCAGCACGCCGAGGAAACATGTGGCCGCCAGGCGAAGGAGGAGGAGATGAAGGCTCAGGAGGACGCCATCAAGAGCCGCAACACCGAGCTGGGGGAGCTGGCGAAGGCACAGGCCGCGGAGCGCAGCCGGCTGGAGGAGCTGGAGCAGAAGGCGAAGGCGAGGGAGGCCTATCTCGACGCCAAGGCGAAGGTCCTGGCCGAAGACTGTGTGGCCTTCTCGCTTCTTGAGAAGAGGTCCAGCGTGGCGCTGAAGTCACTGTACGAGAAGGGCTTGGAGTGGCCACTGACCACCGACGAGGATGGCCCTGCTCAGCTACTTCCCCACTTGGTGAAGGTGCTTGAGGAAGTCATGGAGGGCATCGGTCCCATGGCTGAGGCAGAGGCTCACGTCCTTTCGTCAGCTGCACTGACGCGTGTCTTCAGCCATCTGTACCTTCGCGACCCCAATGCTCGTCTCAACGAGCTGCTTGAGCCTGTAGCTGATGAACACTGTGCGGCTGCCGCCACAGCCATGAAAGGTCAGGTGGAGGCCCTGCTGAAGAAGTTCCGCGGCTTCGTTCTCGCGCCCTCGACCGGCGATGCCACCGATCCTGTGGCTGGCGGTGCAGGTGAAGGCGATGCTACCAAGGGAGGAGCACCTTCTGCGGGCGATGGCGGTGTCCAGGGGTGACCTGCGACTGCTTTCCTGTTTCATTCCTGCAGCATGCATCAGGCCTCGTGGAGGCGTTAAACTTTCATTTGATATTGTGAGAACAATATGTCTTGTAATATTTGCTACGAGATTTTGTGATTTTCTTCCTATCTGCTTTGTGTTCTGCGTCGATAGAGCCCGGCCCCGCGCATGCCTCAACCGCCGTTGGGCCGACCGGAGACTAGGACGGACCAAGGAGTGAGGGGCTACGTGACCAGTTAGGCTCTTGAGTCACGATGCTCAGGAGTCCCCCTTGATGCGCAAACAGCTTATAGGGAGAGTACGCGAGGATAGGTTAATGTTCTACATCGGCAGAGCCTGGCCCCATGCATACCTCAGCCACCGTTGGGCCGACCGGAGACCAGGACGAACCAAGGAGTGAGGGGCTACGTGACTAGTTAGGCTCCAGAGTCGCGATGCTTAGGAGTCCCCCTTGACATGCAAACAATCTCCATACCTTTACCCTCGCCAAGGCTCGGCTCGGGAGGGGCGCGCGACGACCAGGTCCGGGGGACCTGGTTGGGTGGCGTACGCTTGGGCGTGACCCGAGCGCAGTCCCCATGCCCAGCCCCCTCGCGCGGCTCTCCCGAGGGAAGGCGTTGTGGTGAGGCCGGACACTAAGCTCTGGGGCTCCCTGAGGTTGGTACGGCCGTGAGGCCGCTCTCAGTTGTTTATCACCAGCGCGGAGCATAGTGCTTCCACTTGTGCACGGGCATAGCCGCTCCTCGGCAGTGTCGACGGCCAGCGCGGAGCATGGTGCTTCCACTTGTGCATGAGAGGGGGCTCCCTCTGCAAAGAGCCCCCGGGGCGTGTACAGCCCCGCCCTGACACGTGGCTTGCACAGCAGGGCTAGACGAGGTGTATCTGGGCACTCGTGAGCCAGCGCGGGACTCACGAGGCCCTACCTCAAGGCGGGTTGCGCCTGGTCTTGGTTCTTGTTCACTATGCTGGTCCTGCGAGGTGGTCAGACAACCTGCGCTGAATGAATCTCCTGAGGTTATCGTGTGAGAGAGCCGAGCACCAACGGCCCCAGGAGGTGACGTGAACGGGGCTGGCCCACCAGAAAGAGCTCAGCCGTTGGATTTATTGATGCTGCAGGGACGGGCCCGAGTACAGATGCCGTGCCTACCCTACTCACACGAAGGATCCTGAAGAAAGACGGCCGGCGCACGACTCCCATGATGGGTGACGATCGAGCAGGTAATAGTCATAGATAGGTTAAGCATGGGAAGCGAACTAGCTTAGGTAAATGCAGGGAAGACACATGCCACTGGGTCAGGCCCGAGCGGCTTGGGGATGATGTTGCCCGAGGGGCGCCCCCAGCAAGGTAAGCTAAAGACATAAGGAAAAGGATGCATGCCACAGGGACGGACCCACATGGCCTGGGAATGATGCAGCCCGAGGGGCGCTCCCAGCTGAACGAACTTGGAAAATGTCACCTGGTTCTGTTGATGAAGAGATGTCGGGGCAGCTGAAGGTACGCGGCGAAGGGATCGCTCCTCACGAGCTACCTGGGCCCTGAGCCTCGGGAGGCTCTGGGGGTCCAGGCAGTTCCTTGAGGACCGTATCCATCTTCGTCAGGGCGGTGTGGTGTCTGGCCTCCTGAGCCGCTAGGATGTGTCGCAAGTTGCGCTGATAGGCTGACGACACGCTTGGCAGGCCGAAAGGCATGCGAACGTAGCTGTGTGGTGGACCCTTGCAGCGGCCCACGCGCGAAGGCCAGAAAGGCTCGTGAGATGCAGCCCTGTGGATCCCTAGAACATCGATGCAGACGCGCACCCCAACATCCTCACTCAGATGGGGGGCTGCGCTTCGTGAGCGACGGTCGCTGCGCATGGCCCTTGCGTCCTGCAGCTCCTGAGTGGTCTTGGTAATGAACTCCTGAGCGGTGGGCGCTCCTCTCCCTATGTCCTCCTGAGGGAAACGTGCCGTGAAGCACGCCTCCAAGTGGTGCCCGAGCGCCTCCCTCATGATGTTGGCAAGATCTGAGGCCCTCCAGAAGTGAGCCCCCGAGCCCTGCCCGAGGAGGGCGCTGGGCACGCCTTCCTATGCAATGGAGGGAGGCGCCCCTGGAGCGGGCGCTGATCCTGACGAGGTTCCAGCAGCGACGCCACCCTCCTAAGGTCCGCCACAGCGCAACTGCTTCTTCTTCTTCTTGGGTATGGCCTCTGGAGGGCCCTCGCCCTTGCTGTCGGGGTTATCGATTGCTGCAGCTTGAAAGGCACGCTCAAGGGAGCACACCGCGTCTCTTTCTTCACATGGGACCGTGATGATTCCTCCGCTTCCTGGCATCTTGAGGACATTATAGCCGTGATGGGTCACCGCCATGAACTTGGCCAGGGCTGTATACCCGAGGATGGCGTTGTATGGCAGACGGATGTGCGTGATGTCGAAGTCGATGAGCTCGGTGCAGTAGTTCTTGCATTCTCCGAAGGTGACAGGGAGGCGGACCTGCTCTATCGGTGTGGTGGAACCATCGGTCACTCCTGAGAAAGGCTTGGTAGGCTGAAGTTGGTCATATGGCACTTGAAGGTTGTCGAACGTGTCGACGGACAGGATGTTGAGCCCTGCGCCGCCGTCGATGAGGGTCTTGGTAACTTGCACATTGCTGATGACTGGTGAACAAAGCATCGGGAGGGCGCCAGCGATGGCTGCGCACTTGAGCTAATCTGTCGAGCTGATGGTGATGGCGCATTGGGACCACCTGAGCGGGCGCATGGCCTCAAGCTTGGGGAGGACTGCATTCACTTCACGAGCAAACTGTTTGAAGATACGTTGCGAGGCTGGGGCCTGGGCTCCGCCCAAGATGCAGGCGATTACGCGCGGCTCCTGGAAGCCCCCATCCCCTTGTCTTGATGGTGGTCGTCATTCCTTCTTAGCGGTGGCGGCAGCGGGGGAGGACCGGCGTTGCCCTGAGGACAATCCTCACGAGGCTGGTCCCTCCAGGCGCCCTCGCGAGGCTGATCCTGCCAGCGGTCCTCACGAGGCCGGTCGCGCCACTCCGGGCGCGGGCCACGGTCGTCCCAGTGTTTGCCACCATGTCCTCCTCCTCAGTCGTAGCCCCGGTTGCCGCGCTCGGGGCGTCGACCGAAGCGTCCTTCACGAATGGCTCTGAGCTCTTGACAGTCGCTGGTGTTGTGGGTATTCAGGTTATGGAAGGTGCAGAACGGTCGACTGCTCTTGGATTACTCGGGCTAGTCTCTGCCTCGCTTGGTGTCCAGCTCCGCCGCGAGCACGGCGGCTCCCTTGCGCTTCACGTCCTTGGCCTTGGCTTTCTTCTCCTCCGGGTCCATAGCCGGCAGCTTGAGGAGGGAGAGGCGCCCTTCCTCAGCTCTTGTGCACTTGGTCGCCAGGTAGAACAACTCCTGAGATGTGCACAACTCCTCGTGGATAGCGAGCTCTTCCTTCATCTTGACGTCGCGGACGCCATCAGAGAATGCAGAGATGATGGCCTCGTCCGTCACCTTGGGGATCTTGAGACGAATGTTGTTGAAGCGCTGGATGTACTTCTAGAGGGTCTCTCCTGGTTGTTGCTTGACGCAGTGCAGGTCACCCGCGGCCGGGGGCGGTCATGAGTGCCCTGGAAGTTGGCGACGAAGCGGTCGCGCATCTCGTCCCAGGAGGAGATCGAGCCTGGAGGCAGGTTCAAGAGCCACGAACGGGCGCCGTCTTTGAGCGCCATAGGGAACCAGTTCGCCATGACTTTCTCGTTGCTGTTGGCCGCCTCGATGCTCAGCTCGTAGAGCTGCAGGAACTCCGTGGGGTCGGGGGTGCCGTCGTAGCGAGGAGGCAGATCTAGCTTGAACTTGCTCGGCCAGGCGACGCTATGCAGCTCGGGGGTGAAGGCGCGGCAGCCGGCCGTGGTCGCCGGGGCCCGTCTTGGAGGTGGAGCTTGGTCTCGACGCCCACGCGCCGCTTAGGCAAGCTTCACGGGGCCCTGCCGCGGCAGACAATCCTGGCGCGGTGGTGCGAGGAGTGGCGGAGCATTCTCATGCGGTCGAGGGACTTCTTGGCAGCTTCTTTCTTCACACGTGGGCGCCGGACGCGGCGGGTCGCGTCGTGGAGGTGCGCGCCTTGGCGCAGGGCACCGTCTTGGGGCAGAGGTGGTGGAGGTGCTCCGTGGGCTACATCGCCTGTAGCTGGCGAAGGATGAGGCGGAGAGAGGGACGGCACAGGGAAGCACCCTGCGGCATGGATGAGCTCGGTGATGCGGTCGAGCCAGTCCTCGTAGAGGTCGTCGACCGGGCGGTAGCGCAGGAGCTCGTGCGCCATGAGGAGCGTGGCCCGTGCGTCAATGGGAGCGCGACAAGCGTGGGACGAGGAACCGGCCGGTGTCAGCGATGGAGTGGCGGTGTGGCCGTCCTGCCGCACCCAGGGGTGCAGCAAGGACGCTTGCTGCTCATTCCCCACCAGGCCGGTGGTGGCGTTGGCGGCAGGAGACGGAGAACGACGAGGTGGCTCACCGACGGGAGCTGTCTGAGCAACGTGGGTGGCTAGGGCAGCCGACGCTCAGCACGAGCACGGCGAGCGTCCGCCATGGAGACGACAGAGCAACTGGACAAGGAGCAATGGAAAGGAAGCTCCGGCGCACCCCTACCTGGCGTGCCAAATGTCGGATCACGGGTTCCGGCAAAATCCTCAAGGTTCGAACACTGGGGTGCGCGTGAAGATTTCCTCCCTACCGATCCACGCCCTAGCTCGCTCAGATCTCGCGGATGAACTCACAACACAAAGGACACAAGATTTATACTGGTCCGGGCCACCATTGTGGTGTAATACCCTACTCCGGTGTGGTGGTGGTGGATTGCCTCTTGGCTGATGATGAACAGTACAAGGGGAAGAACAGCATCCTGAGGTTGAGGTGTTCTTGTGCTTGGTGTGCTGGTGGGTGTGAGGATGGAGGATGGAATCGACCCCTCCCTACTATGGTGGCTAGTTCTACTTATATAGGCCCTGGTCCTCTTCCCAAATATTGAGCGGGAAGGGAGCCAACAACGGCCAATTTGAAAGGGGACAACTAGTACTGCTTATCCTGACAAAAGCGGTCTTCGCCTGCGAAAGGCTCTGGTGGTGATGCCGCATTGGGCTCCATGGTGACCTCCGTCTTGCCGTCGTGCTGGTCTTGGTCTCATTGCACCGATATGGAAACCTTTGCTTGATGCCTCGGTACTCTGCGCCTGTGCTTGCCTCCTTAGCACCAAAGAGGAAACAAGGACACTGCGCGCTGGCGCCCGCATGATCTTGATCGTCATGGCTCACGTCACGAGAGCCTCGCGAGGTTTTCCTTGCCTTGATTTCTCCGCTCCTCACAAGGCAACCTAGTGAGGACGCTCCTGAGGAGGTCTTGCGTCGTCCGCCTGGCGAGGCTTGGCCCCTCGCGAGGGTCTTGAATGCCTTGTTGATGAAGATGGGCCGTACAGGCCTGCTACACAGCCACGTCGTGGGCCGCAGGCAGGCAAGTCTAGGGACTCCCGTTCCCAGAACACCAACAGCGGCTCAAATTCCGGGTTTCACGACCAAGGCAATCAAGGTGGTTACAACCAGCAGAATAATCAGGGAAATCGGCAGCAGTAACAGTCTGGTTATCAGAGCAACCCGAAGCAATTGAATAGTGGACAGTACCACGTCTTCACCACCAGCTTATGTAAGTAGGATCAGAATCTTCATAAGAGGGCAGTGAATGCTGTTGAGCCGGCGGTGCCGCGTTATTTACGATGGTCAGAGCAGCCTATTGTATGGAGCCGTGAGGATCATCTGCCCCGGGTTGATAATCCTGGTCACCTGGCTTTGGTGGTGGCGCCTCGGGTTGGGGGCTATAAATTTACTAAGGTACTCTTGGAAGGAGGCAGCAGCATTTATATACCTTATTATGAGACCTTCCGTCGCATGGGACTGATTGACAAAAATCTTAAGCCGTCAAACACTGTTTTCCATGGTGGGGTGCCGGGTAAGTTAGCCTATCCAGCGGGTAAGATAACTTTGGAAGTTACCTTTGGAGAAGAGCATGATTCCAGGTCTGAGACTCTAACCTTCGAATTGGTCAAAATCACGAGCCCTTATCATGCTCTGTACGGCTGGCCGGCTTATGCTAAGTTCATGGCGAGGCCTTATTATGTTTACTTACAGCTTAAGATGCTGGGTTACAAGGGCACCATCACAGTGCATGGGAGTCACAAGGTGGCTTTGGAGTGTGAAGAATGTGATGCGGCTTATGCTGAATCAGTTTGTGCAGCCAAGGAGTTGAAGTTTTACAAAGATAATGTTGACCCGGCGGACATGACGTCCTTGAAAAAACCAACCACGGAGCATGATCCTTCCTTAAATTTTAAATCGGCAGATGACACTAAGTTGGTTGATTTTGTTCCTGGCGACTCATCTAAGCAGTTCAGCATCAGCGCCAATCTGGATCCGAAATAGGAAAGCGCGCTCATAAAGTTCATCCGTGAGAACCGGGACATCTTTGCATGGAAGCCTTCATACATGCCGGGTGTACCGAGAGAACTCGCTGAGCACACTCTTAATATTGTTCCCAAATTTAAGTCGGTCAAGCAATTCCTCCATCGTTTTAACGAGGAGAGGTGGAAGGCCATTGGTGAAGAGGTGGCCTGCCTCTTAGCGGCCGGGTTTATCGTCGAAGTTTTTCATCCTGAGTGGTTGGCTAACCGGTGTTGGTGCTTAAGAAAAATGTCACTTCGCGAATGTGTGTGGATTACACGGACTTAAACAAGGCTTGCCTGGCTGATCCGTTTGCTCTCCCTCGTATTGATCAGATCATTGATGTTATGGCGGGTTGTGAGCGTTTGAGTTTTTTGGATGCTTATTCTGGTTATCATCAGATCAAGATGGCAGTTAAGGACCAAGAGAAGACAACTTTCATTACTCCGTTTGGAGCCTTCTGCTATGTGTCTATGCCTTTCAGGCTCAAGAGTGCCCAGGCGACTTACCAGCAGTGTGTTCGAAATTGCCTTCACAGTCAGATTGGGCGTAATGTTCATGCTTATGTAGATGACATTGTGGTGAAATCCAGGGAAAAGGAGACCTTGATTGATGATTTGAAGGAGACATTTGATAATCTCCGGGTCTACAAGATGATGCTTAACCCGGCCAAATGCGTTTTTGGTGTACCATCAGGCAAGCTCTTGGGCTTTCTGGTTTCTAACAGAGGCATTAAAGCTAACCCAGAGAAGATCAAGGCCGTTACTTTGTTGGCTAAGCCGGCGTGTGTTAATGATGTTCAGCGTCTGGCGGGTCGCATTGCAGCTTTAAGCCGGTTCATAAGCCGGTTGGGAGAGAAGGCCATCCCTCTGTATCAGATGATGAAGAAGACAGATAATTTCGTCTAGAGTGATGCAGCTAATGTGGCGTTTGAGGCACTTAAGAAGCAACTGGCTGAGACGCCAGTCCTTGCTGATCCTATTGATAAGGGGCCTCTGCTATTATATGTGGCTGCCAATGGTCGGGCTGTCAGTGTAGCTATTGTGGTGGAAAGGAAAGAAGCAGGCAAGGAATATCCGATTCAACGGCCGGTTTAATACATCAGTGAGGTGCTTATCGAGTCCAAGCAGAGATATCCACACTGGCAGAAGCTTGTGTATGGGGTCTTCATGGAAAGCCGGAAGCTCAAGCAATATTTTCTGGGTCATCCCATTACGATGGTTAGCTTTGCTCCTTTGGGAGACATCATTCAAAACAGAGAAGCCACAGGCCGGGTTGCCAAGTGGGCAATTGAGCCGGGACCTCATGGTTTGAAGTATGTGCCTCGCACGGCCATCAAGTCTCAAGCACTTGTGGATTTTGTCAATGATTGGACAGAGTTGCAGATGCCTGAGGAAAAGCCGGACAACACATATTGGACTATTCACTTTGATGGGTCCAGGCAGTTGGAAGGCTCGGGGGCTGGAGTCGTCTTCACTTCCCCACGAGGTGACAAGTTTTCTTATGTTATCCGGTTAATGTTCCCTTGTACTAACAATGCAGCTGAGTATGAGGCCTTGCTCCACGGTCTTCGGATGGCGAAAGAAATGAACTTAAGTTGGGTGAGGTGCTTTGGTGATTCAGATCTCGTAGCTCAGCAAGTCTCTGGCACCTGGGATTCTAAGGATCCACTCATGGCGGCTTATTGTCAAGAGGTTGATGCTATTGCGGGTCATTTCAAGGGTTATCAAGATGAACATATTGATCGCATGAAGAATGAGGCGGCTGATACTTTAAGCGGGTTAGGGTCTCAGCGTAAGCCGGTGCCACCTAACACGTTCCTGGATATTTTGCTCAACCCTTCTGTCAAATTACCTACAGAGGAGGATCTTGTTGTCCCTGACCCGGAGGTACAGTTGGTGGCGGCCCTTCATGCTATTCCTGATTGGATAGTTCCGTATTCGGCTTACATGACCCGGGGCGAGTTTCCAGAGGATGAGATCTTGGCCAGACAGATAACTCGGCGGTCTAAGTCAATGTCAATTGTCAATGGGGAATTGCACCATCGCAGTGTCACAGGGGCGTTTTAGCATTGCGTCTCTCCTGAAGAAGGCTATGAAATTCTACGGGGGATTCACGAAGGAGATTGTGGTCATCATGCCGGCTCTAAATCTCTTGTAGCCAAGGCTTTTTGTCATGGGTTCTATTGGTTGACGGCTCATGCTGATGCTGAGGATTTGGTAAGCAAATGTGACGGTTGTCAGAAGTTTTCACGACGAGCCCATGTGCCAGCTCAAGAATTGAGGATAATTCCAATTACTTGGCCGTTTGCAATTTGGGGGCTTGATATGGTTGGGCCTTTTAAGAGGTCCAAGGATAAGAAGACCCGCCTTTTGGTGGCAGTTGACAAGTTTACTAAGTGGGTTGTTGTCAATGGGGAATTGCATCATCGCAGTGTCATAGGGGCGTTTTAGCATTGTGTCTCTCCTGAAGAAGGCTATGAAATTCTATGGGAGATTCACGAAGGAGATTGTGGTCATCATGCCGGCTCTAATTCTCTTGTAGCCAAGGCTTTTTGTCATGCGTTCTATTGGTTGACAGCTCATGCTGATGCTGAGGATTTGGTAAGCAAATGTGACGGTTGTCAGAAGTTTTCACGACGAGCCCATGTGCCAGCTCAAGAATTGAGGATGATTCCAATTACTTGGCCATTTGCAACTTGGGGGCTTGATATGGTTGGGCCTTTTAAGAGGTCCAAGGATAAGAAGACCCACCTTTTGGTGGCAGTTGACAAGTTTACTAAGTGGGTTGAAGCAGATCCGGTTATTAAGTGCGATGCAGCAACGGCGGTTCAATTCATGAAGAAGGTGATCTTCCGTTTTGGCTTTCCACACAACATTATAACAAATAATGGTACTAATCTCTCTAAAGGCGCTATGAAAGAATTTTTTCAACGGGAGCATATCCGGCTTGACGCTTCCTCTATGGCTCACCCTTAGTCCAATGGTTAAGCAGAACAAGCAAATCAAGAGATTTTGCAAGGTATCAAGCCCCAGCTTCTGGTTCCTTTGCAAAGAACGCTGGGTTGTTGGGTGGAGGAGTTACCCTCAGTGTTATGGAGTATCAATACAACCCCCAACAGATCTACGGGTTACACACCTTTCTTCATGGTTTATGGAGCAGAGGCGGTTCTCCCTAGTGACATCCGTCATGATTCACCCCGGGTGGCGGCTTACGTTGAAGCTGATAACGAAAAGGCACGACAAGATGCACTTGACCTGTTAGATGAGGAGCGTGACCTCGCAGCGGCTCGTTCGGCGATTTATCAGCAAGACTTACGTCATTATCACAGCCGCCAAGTCAAAACCAGAACCTTTCAAGAAGGTGACTTAGTGCTCCGGCTCATCCAGGATCAGATAGATATGCATAAGCTATCACCACCTTGGGAAGGACCTTTTGTGGTCAGCAAGAATCTGCATAATGGGTCATACTATCTTATCGATGTTCGAGACCACAAGTACTCACGCAAGTCGGAAGAGGATACCCATCAGCCGTGGAATATTGCTCATCTTCGGCCCTACTATACTTGAGCCACCGGCTCTCATGATGTACATAGTCTGATGATATATATATAATAAACAGTATAATAAAGCTGGCATCCCTGATAATTCAGGGCCTCTGCCGTTTCACTTCTTCGAAGCTGAGTCTTTATCATCGTCTTACATATTCATTTAAGAGGCTTGACGCCCAAATGTCAGGGACCAAAGAGAGTTGGATGCACGGCACAACTCAAACATAGGTCCCTGACGAGCACGACTTGTCAGTATGTCACTTGGAGCTTCCTGTTCAAACATAGGCGTATTCGACCAAAGAGAACATAGCGTTACTACCCTCTTGACCAGGTTATCTTGTCCAAACATAGGCGTATTCGACCAAAGAGGACATAACCTTTTCGGGTCATCCTACCTGTATACCAGCTGCTTCAACTCCATCGGATAATCCCGATTGACACACCGAACTCTTAACGATCAATCTTTTACAGTGTATTCGACCAAAGATCTTGAGCTCGTTAAGGTTCAAACGACGGTCTGTCATGTGAGAGCACGTCTTACAGATAGTCAGGATAGATCCAGGCTTCATAAGCTGCCTTCCTTGAAACTTGGATAAATCGGCCCGTGATGCATGCTGCTACTCTGACCTCGCGTACTCCTGATAAGTCTATCTTTAAACAAGACCTGACTTCATCTAGGTTCAAATGTTGATTGGGTATTTTGAGTGCCGGCTCACAGAATTTACATACCTTCCAGTGGCTCGGGCTAGTTTCTGTCGGCGTTCTGGGAACGGGGGTCCCCAGACTTGCCTGCCTGTGGTCTGCGGCGTGGCTCAAAGGGGGGCCCAGCACGACCCATCTTCATTAACACAGACCCAAGACCCTCGTGAGGGGCCAAGCCTCGCGGGGCAGACGACATGGAGCTTCCTCAGGCATGGCCTCATCAGGCTGGCTCGCGAGGAGGTGGAGAGATCAAGGCGGGGTACCTCACGAGGTGCCCATGACGCAAGCCATGAAGACCAAGGGCGCCAGGCGGGCGCTAGCCCACGCAGTGTCCTCTAGGGATAGCAACGGGGCCCCATACCCGCCAAACCCATTGGGATTTCATCTATTAGGGGGTGGGGATGGGTGAAAAACATCCCCATGGGGATATTTACCAAACTATTTTATTCCCCATAGGGTACAACGGGGATGGGGACGATATCCTATTCCCCAGATCCAATACCCATCGGGGACCCGATTAGTAACTGTGATACTGTGGTTAACCTTAAAATATTCACAAACAAACTTGCAAAAACAAAAAAAGCTCTAAAAAAACCTTAAACCTATCTCATATCCTCACCTCAGCTGCCACCATGACCAAGAAGTCAATACGACCTAGATAGGCATTAGCAGGACAAGGTAAACACCATGTATGTATGTTGATTATAGGGTGTCATATTATGTATATGAGTATTTGCTTATGGGGATGGGGACCCTAATGGGGCCCCGTTCCCCAGTGGGGCATGGGTATGGGGAAATTTCATCCCCAGTCACGTAAACAGGGATGGGGATGGGCTGATAGGGAATAGATGGGGATGGGGATGTTGTAGGTATCCCCATAGGGGACTATCCTCATTGCCATCCCTAGTGTCCGCCTTTCCTCTTTGGTGCAAAGGGAGCAAGCGCAGGCAAGAGCATCAAGCAAAGGCACCGGTTTCGGTGCAACGAGACCAAGACCATCCCAACGGCAGGGAGGAAGTCATTGTGGAGCCCAAGCCAGCGTCACCACCCGAGCCTTTGGCAGGCGAGGACCAACTTTAGTCAGGATAAGTGTACCAGATGTTCCCCTTCAAACTGGCCAATTGTTGGCACCCTTCCCGCTCAATATTTGGGAAGAGGCCCAGGGCCTTTGCCTATAAATAGGACTAGCCACCCCCAGAGCAGAGGGGATCGAGAATCGGGAATCGGCCAATCCAGAAGCAAGCTGGGATCAGACCGAGTAGCATCACACAGAGAAAGGGAGAGAAGGGCGACTGAACTCCTCCTAGCAGTTCATCGCCCCAGCCAAGAACAGACCCTCGCGAGGCTGTTCTTCCTTGTATTGCTCATCATCATCAGCCCAAGAGGAAGTCCACCACACCACACACTGGAGTAGGGTATTACACCACAACGGTGGCCCGAACCAGTATAAACCCTGTGTCTCTTGTGCCGTTCTTTCCATAGCTTAGATCTTAGCGTGGCGGTGGGGTGCTGGTAGGTAGAAGGCGAAATCTCCGCGCGCACCCCAGTGTTCGAACCTCAAGGGTCTGCCGGAACCCGAAATCCGACATTTCGCGCGCCAGTTAGGGGTGCACCGGAATTCGTCTTCCACCGCCCCATTCTCCTCCGACCATCGCGTCCATGTCTGACGCTCGTCGGGCCCGCGCCGAGCGCCAAGCCGCTCTCGCTTCCCGCGTCGCCCAGACGGCTCCTGTTGGTGGGCGTCCTCGCCGTTCCCCGTCACCTGCCATCAACGCCACCACCGGCCCGGCGGGGAACAAGCAGCAAGTGTCATCTCAGCACCCATCCGTGCGGCAAGACGGCCGCACCGCTACTCCCTCGCTCACCCCAGCTGGTTCTTCGTCCCGCGCGCTCTGCGCACCCATGGAGGCTCGAGCTGCGCTCATCGCGGCAAATGAGCTCCTGCGCTACCGTCCCGTCGATGACGTCTACGAAGAATGGCTCGACCGCGTCGCCGAGCTCGTCCGCGCCGCAGGGGGCTCTCCTGCGCCGTCCGTTCCGCTACACTGTACCCCGCCCCGCGTGGGCGACGAAGCTCCGGGGGCGCCCCAGCCGCCTCCTTGTCAAGAAGACGCCCTGGCTCCAAGGCGCGTGGCCCCTGGGCGGAACCTGCTCCGTCAGGTGCCAGCGCGGCAAGAGCAGAGCTGCCAAGAAGTCCCTCGCCCGCAAGAAGCTACCCGGGCGCTCCCCGCTCCAGCACGTCGCGACCATGCTCCTGCTCCCGCACGTCAAGACCCCGCGCTACTCCCAGCTGCAGCGCATGGGGACCTGCAAGGCCAAGCTCTCCGTCACCCAAGGTCTCCTGTGGCAACAGCAGGCTGCCGTGCCTTCACCACCGAGCTACACAGCGTCACGTGGCCCGGCAAGTTCAAGCCAGACCTGCCTCCTCGCTACGATGGCACGGCCGACCTGCGGAGTTCCTCTAGCTTTATGAGCTGGGCATCGAAGCTGCCAATGGGGACCAGAAGGTCATGGCAAACTGGTTTCCTATGGCGCTCAAGGACGGGGCCCGCACCTGGCTCCTGAACCTGGCTCTAGGCACGATCTCCTCCTGGGACGAGATGCGCACCCGCTTCATCGCCAACTTCCAAGGTACTCGCGACCGGCCACCTGCCGTTGTCGGTGTTCTGGGAATGGGGGTCCCCAGACTTGCCTGCCTGCGGCCTGCGGCGTGGCTCAAAGGGGGGCCCAGCACGGCCCATCTTCATCAACACAGACCCAAGACCCTCGCGAGGGGCCAAGCCTCGCGAGGCGGACGACATGGAGCTTCCTCAGGCACGGCCTCATCAGGCTGGCTCGCGAGGAGGCGGAGAGATCAAGGTGGGGTACCTCACGAGGTGCCCATGACGCAAGCCATGACGACCAAGGGTGCCAGGTGGGCGCCAGCCCGCACAGTGTCCTCCTTTCTTCTTTGGTGCAAAGGGAGAAAGCGCAGGCGAGAGCATCAAGCAAAGGCACCCGTTTCGGTGCAACGAAACCAAGACCAGTCCAACGGCAGGAAGGAAGTCATTGTGGAGCCCAAGCCGGTGTCACCACCAGAGCCTTTGGCAAGCGAGGACCAACTTTAGTCAGGATAAGTGTACTAGATGTTCCCCTTCGAAATGGCCAATTGTTGGCGCCCTTCCCGCTCAATATTTGGGAAGAGGCCCAGGGCCTTTGCCTATAAATAGGACTAGCCACCCCCATGGAGGGACGGACCCATGCGCAAGCGTCGTGCTATTGTGGGAGAAATTCCGCCAGCTGGCGTCAGTTGGACAGGCAGCTAGATCAATCACATTAGCCGAGGAAGAGTGGATTCATTCAAATAGATGCTGGGAAGGTAGACATCACTGGGTCAGGCCCGAGCGACTTGGGGATGATGCAGCCCGAGGGGCGCCCCCAACAAAGCAAGCTAATGACTGAAAAATAAAAAGGGATACATGCCACAGGGACGGACCCACGCGGCCTGGGAATGATGCAGCCCTGGGGGGGCGCTCCCAGCTGGGAATGAAACTTGAAAGATATCACCTGATGATGTCGAGGGCGAAGGAGTGTTGGTGCAGCAGACTCGGTGGGCTGCGGAAGCCGATCCTCGCGAGCCCCCAGGCCCAGGGGCCTCGGGAGGCTCCGGAGGCTTTGGTGGCTCCTCACGAATCATCTCCATCTCCGCCAAGGCTGCGGAACGCCTTTCTTCTTGAGCCTCCATGATGCCCCTCATGAGGCGCTGGTACGCAGCAACCGCGCTTGGCAAGCCGTAAGGCATGCGAGCGTAGCTGTGAGGCGGACCTCCGCAGCGCCCCACCTGCGAGGGCCAGAGGCGCCCCAGCGAGGCGACTCGGTTGAGCCCTGGTACGTCGATGCAGAAGCGCAGCCCACCATCCTCGCCTGGATGGGGAGCCATAGCCGGTAGACGGCGGCAGCCTCTCATGACTCTTAATTCCTGTAGTTCTTGAACGACCTCGTTGACGAACTCCTGCTGGTCTGACCTTCCTTGCCTTGCTCCTTCTCGAGGGAAGCGTGCTTCGAAACATGCCTCCACGTGGTGCCCTACCGCCTCCCTCGTGACCCTGGCCAGATCGGTGGCCCTCCAGGGGAGAGCCCCCGAGCCCTGCCTGAGGAGGGCGCCGGGCGCGCTTTCCTATGCGATGGAAGGAGGGTCCCCTTGGGCAAACGCGGGCCCTGAGGGGCCCACCTCCTGAGGGGCCGGTCCAGACAATGTCTTCTTCTTCTTGGGGGTGGCCTCGGGAAGCCTCCTGCTTCCGTGATCTGGGTCTTCCAGTGATGCGGCCTGAAAGGCTCGCTCCAGGGAACACACTGCATCCTTCTCTTCACAGGGCACCGTGATGACTCCGCCACTTCCTGGCATCTTGAGGACGTTATAGCCATGGTGAGTTATGGCCATGAACCTGGCCAGCGCTGGGTACCCGAGGATGGCGTTGTACGGTAGGCGGATGTGGGCGACATCGAAGTCGATGAGCTCGGTGCGGTAGTTGTTGCATGCCCCGAAGGTGACAGGGAGGCGGACCTGCCCAATCGGGACCGTGGAACCGTTGGTGACTCCGGAGAAGGGCTTGGTTGGCTGAAGCTGGTCATAGGGCACTTGGAGATTGTTGAATGTTTCCACGGACAGGACGTTGAGCCCTGCCCCACCATCGATGAGGGTCCTGGTGACCAGTACGTTGCTGATGACTGGGGAGCAAAGCATCGGGAGGACTCCGGCTGTGGCCGCACACTTGAGCTGATCCGCTGAGCTGAACGTGATGGCGCACGCCGACCACCTAAGAGGGCGCGTTGCTTCGAGCTTGGGGAGGACTGCATTCACTTCGCGGGCAAACTGCTTGAAGATACATTGGGAGGCTGGGGCTTGAGCTCCGCCCAGGATGCAGGCAATCGCGCGTGGCTCCTGGAAGCCCCCAGCCCCCTCGTCTTGATGGCGGTCCTCGTTCCTCCTTGGCTGTGGCGGCAGTGGAGGGAGGCCTGCGTTGCCTTGTGGGTGATCCTCACGAGGCTGATCCCTCCAGTCCCCCTCGCGAGGCATGTCTCGCCAGCGATCCTCGCGAGGTTGATCGCGCCATCCTTGGCGCGGGCCGCGGTCTTCCCAGCATCCTGCGTTTCTTCCTCCTCCTCGGCCGTAGCCCCGGTCAGCACGGTCGGGACGACAGCCGATCCTTCCTTCTCGCACGGTGCGGAGTTCTTGGCATTCGTTGGTGTTGTGGGTGTGGAGGTCGTGGTACACACAATACCGGCTGCCCCTGGAGGATTCAGGCAGATCTTTGCCCCGCTTGGTGTCTGGTTCTGCCGCAAGCACGACAGCCCCCTTGCGCTTCACGTCCTTGGCCTTGGGCTTCTTCTCTTCTGGGTCTGCGGCAGGCAGCTCGAGGAGGGAGAGACGTCCTTCCTCAGCCTTAGCGCACTTGGTCGCTAGGTTGAACAGCTCTAGGGAGGTGCACAGGTCTTCATGCATCGCTAGCTCCTCCTTCATCTTGACGTCGCGCACACCGTCGGAGAAGGCTGAGATGATGGCCTCCTCGGACACCTTGGGGATCTTGAGGCATGCACTGTTGAAGCGCTGGATGTACTTTTGCAGGGTTTCTCCGGGTTGTTGCTTGATGTGGCGCATGTCACTCACGACGGGCGGCCGGTCGCGAGTACCTTGGAAGTTGGCGATGAAGCGGGTGCGCATCTGGTCCCAGGAAGAGATCGTGCCTGGAGCCAGATTCAGGAACCAGGTGCGAGCTCCTTCCTTCAGCGCCATGGGGAACCAGTTCGCCATGACCTTCTCGTCCCCGCTGGCAGCTTCGATGCCCAGCTCATAGAGCTAGAGGAACTCCGCAGGGTCGGTCGTGCCCTCGTAGCGAGGAGGCAGGTCTGGCTTGAACTTGCCGGGCCATGCGATGCTACGCAGCTCGATGGTGTATGCACGGCAGCCTGCTGTGGCTACGGGGGGCCTTGGCTGGTAGAGAGCTTGGTCTTGCGGGTCCCCATGTGCTGCAGCTGGGAGCAGTGCGGGGTCTTGGCGTGTCGGAGCTGGAGCAGGGTCGCGACATGCCGGAGCGGGGAGCGCCCGGGCAGCTTCTTGCGAGCGAGGGACCTCTTGGCAGCTCCGCTCTTGCTGCGCTGGCGCCTGACGGAGCGGGTTCCACCCAGGGGCCACGCGCCTTGGAGCCATGGTGTCTTCTTGAAGAGGAGGCGGCTGGTATGCCCCCGGAGCGTCGTTGCCCATGCGGGGCGGGGTGCGGCGCAGCGGAACGGACGGCGCGGGAGAGCCCCCTGCGGCGTGGACGAGCTCGGCGACGTGGTCGAGCCACTCTTCGTAGACGTCGTCGACGGGACGGTATCGCAGGAGCTTGTTTGCCACGATGAGTGCAGCCCGGGCCTCCAAGGGTGCACGGAGCGCGCGGGGCAAAGAACCAGCTGGTGTGAGCGATGGAGTAGCGGTGCGGCCGTCTTGCCGCACGGACGGATGCTGAGACGACGCTTGCTGCTTGTTCCCCGCCGGGCCGGTGGCGGTGTTGATGGCGGGCGACGGGGAACGACGAGGACGCCCGCCGACGGGAGCCATCTGGGCGACGCGGGAAGCGATGGCGGCCCGGCGCTCGGAGCGGGCCCGACGAGCATCGGACATGGACGCGACGGTCGGAGGAGAGCGGAGCGGTGGAAGACAAATCCTGGCGCACCCCTACCTGGCGCGCCAAATGTCGGATTTCGGGTTCCGGCAGACCCTTGAGGTTCGAACTCTGGGGTGCGCGCGGAGATTACGCCCTCTACCTCTCCGTCTCGCAAAGATCTAAACTACTGAAAGAACAGCACAAGAGACACAAGGTTTATACTAGTTCGGGCCACCATTGTGGTGTAATACCCTACTCTAGTTTGTGGTGGGTGCATTGCCTCTTGGGATGATGATGATGAACGATACAAGGAAGAACAGCCTCGCGAGGGTCTCCTCTTGGCTGGGGCGATGAACTGCTAGGAGGAGCTCAGCCGCCCTTCTCTCTCTCTCTCTCTCTCTTATTCTCTGCTTGCCCAGGTTTTGGACTGCACGATTGCTAGCTTCTGATTGCCCCTCTGATTGCTTGCCTGTACCCTGGGGGTGGCTAGTCCTATTTATAGGCAAAGGCCTTGGGCCTCTTTCCAAATATTAAGCGGGAAGGGCGCCAACAACTGGCCATTTTGAAGGGGAACATCCGGTACACTTATCCTGACTAAAGTTGGTCCTCGCCTGCCAAAGGCTCTGTGGTGACGCCATCCTGGGCTCCACGATGACCTCCTTCCCACCGTTGGACTGGTCTTGGTCTCGTTGCACCGAAATGGGTGCCTTTGCTTGATCCTCTCGCCTGCGCTTGCCCCCTTTGCACCAAAGAGGAAAGGAGGACACTGCGCGGGCTGGCGCCCACCTGGCGCCCTTGGTCGTCATGGCTTGCGTCATGGGCACCTCGTGAGGTACCCCGCCTTGATCTCTCCGCCTCCTCGTGAGCCAGCCTGATGAGCCCGTGCCTGAGGAAGCTCCGCGTCGTCCACCCCGCGAGGCTTGGCCCCTCGCGAGGGACTTGGGTCTTGTGTTGATGAAGATGGGCCGTGCTGGGCCCCCTTTTAGCCACGCCGCAGGCCGCAGGCAGGCAAGTCTGGGGACCCTCGTTCCCAGAACGCCGACAGACACCAAGCGGGGCAGAGATCAGCCCGAATCTTCCAAGGGCAGTCGGTACTGTGTGTACCACGACCTCCACACCCACAACACCAACGAGTGTCAAGAGCTCCGAGCCGTGCGAGAAGGAAGGATCGGCCGTCGCCCCGACCGCGCTGACCGGGACTACGGTCGAGGTGGAGGAAGGAACGCAGGACGCTGGGAAGACCGCTGCCCACGCCAAGGGTGGCGCGATCAACCTCGCGAGGATCACTGGCGAGACCCGCCTAGCGAGGGAGACTGGAGGGATCAGCCTCGCGAGGATCGCCCGCAAGGCAACGCAGGCCTCCCTCCGCTGCCGCCGCAGCCAAGGAGAAATGAGGACCGCCATCAAGACGAGGGGGCTGGGGGCTTCCAGGAGCCGCGCGCGATCGCCTGAGCAGTTCGCCCGCGAAGTGAATACAGTCCTCCCCAAGCTCGAAGCCACGCGCCCTCTCAGGTGATCGGCGTGCACCATCACGTTCAGCTCAGCGGATCAGCTCAAGTGTGCGGCCACAGCTGGAGTCCTCCCGATGCTTTGTTCCCCAATCATCGGCAACTTGGTGGTCACCAGGACCCTCATCGATGGCGGGGCAGGACTCAACGTCCTGTCCGTGGAAACATTCAACAATCTCTAAGTGCCCTACAACCAGCTTCAGCCAACCAAGCCTTTCTCCGGAGTCACCGACGGCTCCACGGTCCCGATTGGGCAGGTCTGCCTCCCTGTCATCTTTGGGGCACGCGACAACTACCGCACCGAGCTCATCGACTTCGACGTCACTCACATTCGCCTGCCGTACAACGCCATCCTTGGGTACCCAGCGCTGGCCAAGTTCATGGCCGTAACCCACCACGGCTACAACGTCCTCAAGATGCCAGGAAGTGGCGGAGTCATCACGGTGCCCTGTGAAGAGAAGGACGCGGTGTGTTCCCTGGAACGAGCCTTTCAGGACGCGTCACTGGAAGACCCTGGTCGCGGAAGAAGGAGGCTTCCCGAGACCACCCCCAAGAAGAAGAAGACATCAACCGGCCCGGCCCCTCAGGAGGCAGGCCCCTTAGGGCCCGCGCCTGCTCAGGGGGAACCTCCTTCCATCGCATAGGAAAGCCCGCCCGGCGTCCTCCTCAGGCAGGGCTCGGGGGCTCTCCCCTGGAGGGCCACCGACCTGGCCAAGGTCACGAGGGAGGCGCTTGGGCACCACATGGAGGCGTGTTTCGAAGCACGTTTCCCTCAAGAAGGAGTAAGGCAAGGAGGGCCAGACCCTCAGGAGTTCGTCGGCAAGGCCATTCAGGAGCTACAGGAGTCAAGAGTCATGAGAGGCGGCCGCCGCCTACCAGCTGTGGCTCCCCATCCAGGCAAGGATTGTGGGCTGCGCGTCTGCATCGACACACGGGCTCAATCGAGTCGCCCCTGTAGAGCATCTCTTGCCCTCGTGAGTGGGGCGCTGCGAAGGTCCACCCCACAGCTACGTTCGCATGCCTTACGGCTTGCCGAATGCGGCTGCCACGTACCAGCGCCTCATGAGGGGCATCATGGAGGCTCAAGAGGTCAGGCGTTCTGCAGCCCTGGCGGAGATGGAGATGGTCCGCGAGGAGCCACCAGCGCCTCCGGAGCCTCCCGAGGCTCCTGGGCCTGGGGGCTCGTGAGGATCGGCTTCCGCAGTCCATCGAGTCTGCTACACCAACACTCCTTCGTCCTCAACCTCATCAGGTGACATATTTCAAGTTTCATTTCCAGCTAGGAGCGCCCCCCAGGGCTGCATTATTCCCAGGCCGCGTGGGTCCGTCCCTGCGGCATGTATCCCTTTTATTTCATGTTGTTAGCTTACCTTGTTGGGGGCGCCCCTCGGGCTGCATCATCCCCAAGTCGCTCGGGCCTGACCCAGTGATGTCTGCCTTCCCAGCATCTATTCGAATGAATCCACTCCTTCGCGACTAATGTGTTTGACCTAGTTGCCCGCTCAACTGACGCCAACTGTCGGAGCTGCTCCCAAAACGGCACGGCGCTTGCGCATGGGTGCGTCCCTGCAACACCGACAAACCTGAGTGGCTGAGCTCTGGCCGCGGCAGCCCCGCATGGCGCCACCTCGTCAAGCCTTCAGTGCCTCATCGCCCCTCGGAAGCAACCAACGGCTGACTATCAATTGTCATGGCAACCCCTCTTTCTTTCTATGTTGGGTTTACAGGATCTCCTAAAAGAGCTGCGTCAGGTGAGGCCCTCGCGGTGTCTCCTTCACTCTCATCCGCGTGAACCGCTTGCACGTTAAAGGGGGGTGCATGAGCATCGCGACTCAGGGCTCCTACTGGCTCTCCAGCCCTCACCCTCTGGCCTTGTCCACGGCATCGCGACCTGGCATACCAGCGACGGCTGAGACTCGCTCGAGGGCCGGGACCCGAGGACGTAGAGCAGAAAGGGGAGCAAAGGCAAGAGGGGAGGGACGCGCGAGGACCTCGCCAAGCAACCTCACGCCTGCCGATGCATGGACCCGGCGACACACCTGGGAGCGGTCCCTGATTCTCGAGATAAGTCACCACCCGGAAGCACCAGTTACCGTGGCACCATCCCCGCACGTAATGCAATCCCGTGTTAGCGACGCCGCTCTCCTTTCTCACCGAACGACGGCTGCTTGAGCGCCAAAGGGGACCTCCTGAGCATCGAGACTCAAGGGCTCTTACCGGACCCCGGGTCGCTCACCTCCTGGCCTTGACCACGGCATCGCGACCTGGCATACCAGCGACGGCTGAAGCCGCCTTGTGACTGGGACCTGTCGGCGCAGAGCACCAAGCCCTCGTGAGGTTCGAAAGGGAGAACTGAGCTAAGACGGAATGAGCAACTCGCACAATTCTACGACGAGAGTTATATTAACGAACAGGATCACAGGCACCTTACAAGTCCCCACGGGGCACGTCTTTGATCCCTCGCAGGGAACAGATCCTAAAGGGAAGCTAACTACACGCGCCCCTGCAAAAGACACCATCATCAATAGTGGGCCGTCAAGCACCGGCGCCAACCCCATCCAGATCAGAGTCGGCGACGGCCTGACGAGCCTGCCCTGCTCCAGGAGCGGCGGCGGCTCGGGGGCTCGTAGCTGTCATCGCTCGTCTCCGGAGTCGTGAAGAGTTCGCCGGAGCCGCTGGATCCTCCGACGCCTCCGCTGCCTGAGGAGCCGCCAAGGGAGCGGTCGGCGGGCCCAGTCCTCGCCATAGCAAGATCTCGACCACCTCTCTCGGGGCAGCACTCTAGCCGGCGCCCGTTCGCATCGAAGACCTTGAAGAACATCACCGAAGCACCGTCGTATTCCAAGTGGATCGCAAGGGCGCCTCTTGTCCTGCAAACCCGGGCGATTTCGCCCCAGCCTCGAGTCACGAAGACCTCGCCCAGGGCAACGACCGCGACCTCCGCCCCGATCGCGAGGGTGCTGCAGCCGGCGTGTTGCAGCCAAAGCTCCAGGAGTTCTCCCTGCGGGATGATGGAGGCGAAGAAGGGAGGAAGGCGAATCCAAGATTGAGGAGGCATGGCGGCGTGGAGCACGAACTCTCGGGGGGAGCCCTCGGTGTGGACCCCAGGGGGGACCACCCACGCCTTCGTGACCCGCCAGCGTCGACGGCGGCGCCGCCCGTGGCGATCGGCATCGACTCCTTCAGAACCCTCGGTGTGGGCGTACAAGGGAAGCGGGAACCCCGGCGGTGGTCGCTCGCACCAGGGCCTCGACACCACCTGATGGGCCCCCTCGTCCCGGCGGCAGAGGGCGAGCCGTTTCTTTGGCGGGAGCGGGTCTGGTTCCTCTCGGGGAGCCTTTCCCTTCTCTACCGCCGAGAACCGGCGGATCGGAGCCATTGCAGCAAGACGGAGCAAGGACCGGGAAGAAGGAGAAGCAAGAAGAGATGGACTGGAAGGGCGCGCCCCGTTCCGTACTTATGGCCGGCGAAGGCCAACCGCCGACCTCCACGATCGCAGGTAATCATGACCCGCCTTGCATGCAGGGACTTGTCCAATCCGTGCAGTCGCCGAGGCGTCGTGGGAAGTGGAGACGCCCACGTCCAACCAACCGCCACGCGGCACCCAAGGCCTCAGGCTGTTAGGGTCCACGGTGCTTCGCCCTTGCCCTTTCGCCTCTCTGCACGGCCAAGTCCGGGCGCGCCTTAGGCCCGGGGGCTACTGTCGGCGTTCTGGGAACGGGGGTCCCCAGACTTGCCTGCCAGCGGCGTGGCTCAAAGGGGGGCCTAGCACGGCCCATCTTCATCAACACAGACCCAAGACCCTCGCGAGGGGCCAAGCCTCGCGGGGCGGACGACACGGAGCTTCCTCAGGCACGGCCTCATCAGGCTGGCTCGCGAGGAGGCGGAGAGATCAAGGCAGGGTACCTCACGAGGTGCCCATGACGCAAGCCATGATGACCAAGGGCGCCAGGCGGGCGCCAGCCCGCGCAGTGTCCTCCTTTCCTCTTTGGTGCAAAGGGAGCAAGCGCAGGCGAGAGCATCAAGCAAAGGCGTCCGTTTCAGTGCAACGAGACCAAGACCAGTCCAACGGCAGGAAGGAAGTCATTGTGGAGCCCAAGCCGGCGTCACCACCAGAGCCTTTGGCAGGCGAGGACCAACTTTAGTCAGGATAAGTGTACTAGATGTTCCCCTTCGAAATGGCCAATTGTTGGCACCCTTCCCGCTCAATATTTGGGAAGAGGCCCAGGGCCTTTGCCTATAAATAGGACTAGCCACCCCCAGGGTAGGGACACTGACACCGACACCGACACCAACACAAGGGGACGGGCAGTTGGAATCGAATCAGACAGAGAGAGAGAGAAGGGTGGCTGAACTCTTCCTAGCGGTTCATCGCCCCAGCCAAGAACAGACCCTCGCGAGGCTGTTCTTCCTTGTATTGCTCATCATCATCATCCCAAGAGGCAATCCACCACACCACACTGGAGTAGGGTATTACACCACATCGGTGGCCTGAACCAGTATAAACCCTGTGTCTCTTGTGTTGTTCTTTCCATAGCTTAGATCTTAGCGAGGCGGAGGGGTGCAGGTAGGTAGAAGGCAAAATCTCCGCGCGCACCCTAGTGTTCGAACCTCAAGGGTCTGCCGGAACCCGAAACCCGACAGCCGTGAGCGACATGCGCCGCATCAAGCAACAACCTGGAGAGACCCTGCAAAAGTACATCCAGCGCTTTAACAAAGCACGCCTCAAGATTCCCAAGGTGAGCGAGGAGGCCATCATCTCAGCCTTCTCCGACGGCGTGCGCGACGTCAAGATGAAGGAGGAGCTGGCGATGCATGAAGACTTGTGCACTTCCTTGGAGCTGTTCAACTTGGCGACCAAGTGCGCTAGGGATGAGGAAGGGCGTCTCTCCCTCCTCGAGCTGCCTGCCACAGACCCAGAAGAGAAGAAGCCCAAGGCCAAGGATGTGAAGCGCAAGGGGGCTGCTATGCTCGCGGCAGAACCAGACACCAAGCGGGGCAGAGATCAGCCCGAATCTTCCAAAGGCAGTCGGTACTGTGTGTACCACGACCTTCACGCCCACAACACCAACGAGTGTCAAGAGCTCCGAGCTGTGCGAGAAGGAAGGATCGGCCGTCATCCCGACCGCGGTGACCAGGGCTATGACCGAGGAGGAGGAAGGAACGCAGGATGCTGGGAAGACCGCGGCCCGAACCAAGGGTGGCGCGATCGACCTTGCGAGGATCGCTGGCAAGACCCGCCTCGCGAGGGAGACTGGAGGGGTCAGCCTCGCGAGGATCGCCCGCAAGGCAATGCATGCCTCTCTCCGCTGCCACCGTAGCCAAGGAGAAACGAGGACCGCCATCAGGACGAGGGGGCTGGGGGCTTCCAGGAGCCGCGCGTGATCGCCTGCACCCTGGGTGGGGCTCAAGCCCCAGCCTCTCAGCGCATATTCAAGCAGTTCGCCCGCGAAGTGAATGCAGTCCTCCCCAAGCTCGAAGCCATGCGCCCTCTCAGGTGGTCAGCGTGCGCCATCATGTTTAGCTCAGCGGATCAGCTCAAGTGTGCGGCCACAGCCGGAGTCCTCCCGATGCTTTGTTCCCCAATCATCAGCAACGTGGTGGTCACCAGGACCCTCATCCATGGCGGGGCAGGTCTCAACGTCCTGTCCGTGGAAACATTCAACAATCTTCAAGTGCCCTACAACCAGCTTCAGCCAACCAAGCCTTTCTCCGGAGTCACCGACGGCTCCACGGTCCCAATTGGGCAGGTCCGCCTCCCTGTCACCTTCGGGGCACGCGACAACTACCGCACCGAGCTCATCAACTTCGACCTCGCTGACATTCACCTGCCGTACAATGCCATCCTTGGGTACCCAGTGCTGGCCAAGTTCATGGCCGTAACTCACCACGGCTACAACGTCCTCAAGATGCCAGGAAGTGGCGGAGTCATCACGGTGCCCTGTGAAGAGAAGGACGCAATGTGTTCCCTGGAATGAGCCTTTCAGGCCGCGTCACTGGAAGACCCGGATCGCGGAAGCAGGAGGCTTCCCGAGACCACCCCCAAGAAGAAGAAGACATTGTCCAGCTCGGCCCCTCAGGAGGCAAGCCCCTCAGGGCCCGCGCCTGCTCAGGGGGAACCTCCTTCCATCGCATAGGAAAGCGTGCCCGGCCCCTCCTCAGGCAGGGCTCGGGGGCTCTCCCCCAGAGGGCCACCGACCTGGCTAAGGTCACGAGGGAGGCGCTTGGGCACCACATGGAGGCGTGTTTCGAAGCATGTTTCCCTCAAGAAAGAGTAAGGCAAGGAGGGCCAGACCCTCAGGAGTTCGTCAGCAAGGCCATTCAGGAGCTACGGGAGTCAAGGGTCATGAGAGGCGGCCGCCTCCTACCAGCTGTGGCTCCCCATCCAGGCGAGGATGGTGGGCTGCGCGTCTGCATCGACATACCAGGGCTCAATCGAGTCGCCTCTCTGGAGCGCCTCTGGCTCTCGCGAGTGGGGCGCGGCGAAGGTCCACCCCACAGCTACGTTCGCATGCCTTACGGCTTGCCGAACGCGGCTGCCACGTACCAGCGTCTCATGAGGGGCATCATGGAGGCTCGAGAGGCCAGGCGTTCCGCAGCCCTGGCGGAGATGGCGATGGTCCGCAAGGAGCCACCAGCGCCTCCGGAGCCTCCCGAGGCCCCTGGGCCTGGGGGCTCATGAGGATCGGCTTCCGCAGCCCACCGAGTCTGCTACACCAACACTCCTTCATCCTCAACAGCATCAGGTGACATATTTCAAGTTTCATTTCCAGCTGGGAGCGCCCCCCAGGGCTGCATTATTCCCAGGCCGCGTGGGTCCGTCCCTGCGGCATGTATCCCTTTTATTTCATGTTGTTAGCTTACTTTGTTGGGGGCACCCCTCGGGCTGCATCATCCCCAAGTCGCTCGGGCCAGACCCAGCGGCATGTATCCCTTTTGCATTTATTTCCGGCTATGCGTTCGACCCACCATGCTTGATTATTTGATGCCGGTCCACGACACTTCTTTTCTCCATGCCGACCACTTGCACATTAAAGGGGGGGTACCTGAGCATCGCGACTCAGGGCTCTTACTGGCTCTCCAGCCCTCACCCTCTGGCCTTGTCCACGGCATCGCGACCTGGCATACCAGCGACGGCTGAGACCAGCTCGAGGGCCAGGACCCGAGGACGTAGAGCGCCGGCATCTAACCAAATTTGCAGGAACACATCACAAGATAAGGCCCAGTGCCAGGCGCAAACCTCCTAGAGGTAGGGCCCCATGAGTCCCGCGCTGGCTCACGGGTGCCAAGATACACCTCACCAGGCCCTACCGTGCCAGCCACGTGTCAGGGCGAGGCTGTACACGCCCCGGGGGCTCCTCCCGGAGGGGAGCCCCCTCCCACGTACCAGTGGAAGCACCGTGCTCCGCGCTGGCTGACGACACTGCCGAGGAGCGTTATGCCCGTACACATACGGAAGTGCTATGCTCCGCGCTGGTGATAAACAACTGACGGTAGCCCCCGGGCCGCATCAACCTCAGGGAGCCCAGAGCTTAGTGTCTAGCCTCATCGCAACGCCTCCCCTCGGGAGTGCCGCGCGAGGGGGCTGGGCACGGGGGCTGCGCCTGGGTCACGCCCAAACGCATGCCACCCAGCCAGGCCCCCCCGGGCTTGGTTCGTCGCGCATCTCTCCCCGAGCGGAGCCAAGTTACGAAGGCCGTTTGAGCATCAAGGGGGACTCCTGAGCATCGTGACTCAGGAGCCTAACTGGTCACGTTGCCCCTCACTCCTTAGTTCCGAAAGGCTAACGCTGGGTGAGGTATGCGCGGGGTCGGGCTCTGCAGACGTAGAACAGTAGATCCACCCACATCTCACCTCCCTACTTGTTGTTCGTGCGCTAAGGGGGACTCCCGAGCATCGCGACTCAGGAGCCTAACTTGTCACGTAGCCCCTCACTCCTTGGTCCCGTCCTGGTTTCCGGTCGGGGCTAACGCTGGGTGAGGTACGCGCGGGGCCGGGCTCTGCCGGCGTAGAACATAAGCAAGTAGGAAGGAAAAGCGTAAATTTCAAGGAATTCAAAAGCAAATATTACAGTCCACACTGTTATCTCAATGCCAAATGCAAGTTTAAACGCCTCCCCGAGGCATGATACATGTGCAGGAATTAAAGGCAGAACAGGAGCCACAACGAAATCACTTGTCGGCGGTGGAGCAGGGCGGAGTGGGTTCGCCTCATGGAGCAGCAGGGTCGGCAGCGCCTCGCTTCAGCTTGGTGCTGAAGGCCCAGAACTTCCCCAGCAGAGCCTCCGCACGACCCTTCATGGCTTCGGCAACGGCAGCAGCACGCTCGTCGCTTACTGGCTCCAGCAGGCTGTCGAGGTCGACGCTGGGATCGTGAAGGTAGATGTGGGTGAGGACCCACGTTAGCGCTGCAGAAGACAGGACACACGCCTCGGCCTCGGCCGTGGGGCCAAGGCCAAGGGTGACATCTTCAAGAGCGTGAACCAGGAAGGGAAGCAGCTTGGCGGGGCCGTCCTCGGCGCCAGCCAGCGGGCTCTCCAGGCCGCTGTCGTAAAGCGTCCTCACCGAGGAGCGAGCCTTCGCCTCCATCTCCGCGAAGGCCATGTAGTCCTCGGCAAGAACCTGGGCCTTGTCGTCCAGCTCGACCTTCCTCGCCCCCAACTCCTGCTCCAGCGCGCCTAGGCGGTCACGACGCTTCTTGAGCCTGGCCTCCCGGTCCTTGACGGCCGCCTCGCGAGCCTTCACGCCTTCTTCCTGCTCTTGGCGAAGGCGGGCCTCTTTCATGAGCTGGTCCCGCTGGCCTTGCAACTCGTCCTCCAGCACCTTGCAGCGACCACGAACGTCGACCACCTCCCCCAGGGCTGCGTCACGAGCAGCCTTCGCCTCAAGGATGGCCTGCCTCTCCCCATTGCAAGCCGTCGAGGCCTGGACCAGCGCCGCCCGAATTGAAGCATCGGAGCGAATCCATCCTGAAGCCAGCTCCAAGCGTCCGGCCACCAAGCGGGGGTCAGCGCCAAGAAGATCCTGCCGCAGTTGGTCCAGCTCAGCAGCAGCACGATCCAGAACGGCAGGAGGAGTCAGAGAGACAGCAGTCGGTGGAGTAGGAGGAGAAGGCGGCAGCATGACCACAGCATCCTGAGGCGGAGCCTGCTGCGCCCCAACGGCTGTGGTGGCGGCAGCAGGCAAAGGCACCTCGGGAGTCGCTTGGGCCATGGGGGCTGAGCTCGCCCCAGCCGGCTCAGCCAGGCCTCGCAAGGACGACCGGACAGGAGAGGCCCGTGCGTCGCGGTCACCTTCCTTCGTGGGCAGAGGCGCTGCCATAGATGGAACCTCAGGAGCTCCCTTCGGCTTCTTTGCTGCGGGCGCCAGCCTATCCAAGAGATGCGGACGTCAAGCCTTAGCAGCAGAACAAGAAATAAAGACAAGGATCAAGCGCTTACGGGTCGTCGCAAGTGAGCTCAAGCAGCCTTCGGCCAAATTTGAAGCCTGAAAGCCGGCTGGAAGGGTCAACCTCAGAAAACTCGGGGGCAGAAGGCGCGTCTGCGGCCCTCCTCGGGGTCGGGGCAGACCCGCGGGAGATCAGCCCGGTCCTGTCCTTCTTCGGGATCGGGGGAAAGCTCCCGCCGCCCTGCTCGTCATCATCATCCTTGTCGTCATCGCTTGGAGAGAGGCGGAGAGCACGGGACCTACGCTGGGGGAGGGGATCCCTCGACTCTCCGTTAGTCGCCTCGGAGTCAGGCCCTTTCTCCCTCTCCCCGCCTTCCTCCTCTTCGCTGGAGTCGTTGGAAGACACGTCCACCGGTTCCTCGGGAGCTTCCATGGGCACGGGCCCGTCCCCGTTGAAGACGAGCATGGACTCCACTACCTGCTCCCAGTCGTCACGGAGGAACAAGGGCACAGGAGCGCCCTCCAACCTCGCCACATCGCCCCCGACCAGAGATTGGAGGACCGCGGCCAGATCTTCACCGGCCAAGGCCCTGGGGCTCGGATGGGGCCTCCACGTCGGAAATGGGTACTGCCGAAATGGAGCCAGCTGGTGCTCCAGGAACTCCCTCAGCAGCGACGCACCAGTCAGCTTCGCCGCCGTCATGTTGGCCGGCCTCAGATCCACGTCCATCTTCTCCAACACCAGCTTCGCGCGGGGGTCCGCGAGCTCACCTCGACCCCAATCGCTGGAGCTCGTGGGTTGCTCCATGGGCAAGATCAGCCGAGGGTGGATGCGCCCAGCATCTGCCAAGACCCACTTGCTCCTGAAGCCCTCAACCCTTTTCCCGGGGCTCGAGATGGCAATGGCGCCATCATACGCGACGAAGCTCGCGCACGCAGAAGCAGGACGGCGAGAGGTCCGGAGGTAAAAGTACTGGCGCAGCAAGGCCACTGAGGGCTGCACCCCTACGTGAGCCTCGCAGTAATAGGCAAAGATTACCAGGAGAAGGACAGAGTTAGGGTGGAGATGCAGAGCCTGCAGCTTATAATGGCGGAGGACAGAGAAGAAGAACTCGGAGAAGGGAGGCACCAGGCCAGCAGCAATGGCGCTTACAAAGAACGGATAGAAGGTGCTCCCTTGGCCCTCAGGGGTGGCGGAGCCGGCCTTGAACACCTTCGCCCCGTCGATGCCCTGCGCCGCCGCCATCCGGCGCAACCGGGCGAGGCTCGCCTCTGACACGTTCGGCGATTCCAGGGTAGATGAGTACCAAGCTCCGGCCGGGGACTGACGAGGCGCCATGGCTTCCTAGGTCACACGGTCGAAGTAGATCTGGAAATTTTGGAGGAAGGAAGGAGAGGCGCAAGAAAGGGGATCTGAGCAGCAACCGGAGAAAGCAAAAAGAGCAAAGCCTAGGCAGATGCCTCTCCTTTATCAACTCGCGCGGTTGCTGAGGCGCTCGCGTCCAATCAACCGCCACGCGGCGCCCAAGGCCGCAGGCTATTAGGGACCGCGACGCTTCGCCCTTGCCCTTTCGCCTCCTTGCACGGCCAAGTCCAGGCGCGCCTTGGGCCCGGGGGCTACTGTCGGCGTTCTGGGAACGGGGGTCCCCAGACTTGCCTGCCTGCGGCCTGCGGCGTGGCTCAAAGGGGGGCCCAGCACAGCCCATCTTCATCAACACAGACCCAAGACCCTCGCGAGGGGCCAAGCCTCGTGGGGCGGACGACACGGAGCTTCCTCAGGCACGGCCTCATCAGGCTGGCTCGTGAGGAGGCGGAGAGATCAAGGCGGGGTACCTCACAAGGTGCCCATGACGCAAGCCATGACGACCAAGGGCGCCAGGCGGGCGCCAGCCCGCGCAGTGTCCTCCTTTCCTCTTTGGTGCAAAGGGAGCAAGCGCAGGCGAGAGCATCAAGCAAAGGCACCTGTTTCGGTGCAACGAGACCAAGACCAGCCCAACGGCAGGGAGGAAGTCATTGTGGAGCCCAAGCCAGCGTCACCACCCGAGCCTTTGGCAGGCGAGGACCAACTTTAGTCAGGATAAGTGTACCAAATGTTCCCCTTCAAACTGGCCAATTGTTGGTGCCCTTCCTGCTCAATATTTGGGAAGAGGCCTAGGGCCTTTGCCTATAAATAGGACTAGCCACCCCCAGAGCAGAGGGGATCGGGAATCGGCCAATCCAGAAGCAAGCTGGGATCAGACCGAGTAGCATCACACAGAGAAAGGGAGAGAAGGGCGACTGAACTCCTCCTAGCAGTTCATCACCCCAGCCAAGAACAGACCCTCGCGAGGCTGTTATTCCTTGTATTGCTCATCATCATCAGCCCAAGAGGCAATCCACCACACCACACACTGGAGTAGGGTATTACACCACAACTGTGGCCCGAACCAGTATAAACCCTGTGTCTCTTGTGTCGTTCTTTCCATAGCTTAGATCTTAGCATGGCGGTGGGGTGCTGGTAGGTAGAAGGCGAAATCTCCGCATGCACCCCAATGTTCGAACCTCAAGGGTCTGTCGGAACCCGAAATCCGACAGTTTCATCGAAGAAGACACTTTGGCTTGGCGGCCTTCAAAAGCCTTGAATTTTTTGATTTCTTTTCTTTATATGATCTCCTTTTTGCCATCTGGTTTTTATGAATCGGGCCAGGCTGCCCTACTTATGGCTCATATTTGAAGCATCTTTTGGGTTTCTACAACCCACCAGGATGGCAGACTCTAAGTCGCCAGAGGATAATAATCTTATGTTTTAGAGTCATCGCTCTAAGAACTCCAGCTGCGTGGAGCTGATAAGCCGGCAGTTTAAACATACACTACAGGTATGATTGTTTATTTAACAATTGAGTCAACATGGTGATTAAACCGGCCCTAGTTATGGACTATCCGTCCCCAGTGGTTTCAATTGGGTACTATGACCCGCCCGGCGGTATACCGCCAGGGTACTTGTGATCTATTTGTGTGCAGGGTAATGATCAAGCTGATCTGCATAAATCAAGATTATCATAAGCATAAAAGTGATATTTTCTTAAACTGGCGGATCTGCAGTATTGTGCAAAATAGAAACATGCACGATGGCACGGTAGCTTCAAGTTTTTACTACCTTATTACATGACTCCACGAGCCAAATAAGATCAAGTGTTTTCAGAGGGACCAATATATAAACTGCCTGGCGGTTCATTCTTCTTAGCCTTGCTGAGTGGAGGCCTCTGGGTCATCCCTTTCCAGTTCTTCATCCTCCTCCGCCGTCTGAAAATTTGGTGATGACCAATCGATGCCAGATAAAGCTTGAAATTCAGCCTCGTCATCTATAAGATCTGATGGCTCAACTTCAGGGGCAAAAGTGTGCTTACGTATTGGGGGATTAAGTCCATCACTCTATAAGCTGGGGTCGGCATCTTCTGATTCTCCTTATTATAAGCAGGATGGTACTTTGAAAGGTCCGAGTCATTGGCAATCAGAGTCGCCATTGGACGTACTTCTTTTACACAAGCTGAGAAGTCCTTCTAATTAAACAGAGTACCATCTTCTTTCAAGCTTGGGTATCCAGTGGCTATCTCAGATGGGTCAAGCTCTGGTACACATGCCTTGGCCCGGCTCAAAGCCGTCACAGCACCGGCTCTTGCAGATGACCATTTCATTTCATCCATCCTAGAAGGCAGCACATAAAGTTTTTTCAAGACATCTATCAAAAGAGTAGGTGCCTGATTGGTTGGAGAAATGGCAGCCAGTGCACGCTGAGCTCCAGTGTACAACTGTTCAACAAGCGTATAAACAACTTTGAGCTTCAAAATCATGTCCTGGTTAAGGTTGCTGCTCCTGGGACCTGAATGAATCATATATTGGTTAATGGCTAGCAAGGTGACTCACCAAAGATAGCAGAAACCATCTAGGACACACGGTGTTTTAAACCGGTGAGCTCAGTAGTCATCTCTTGAAGAGCCGCCCCGACTTTTTCAGCTTGTTGCGTTAAAGCAGTTTTTTCTTCAGCCCAAGAGTTTCTTTCCGCCTCAAAACTGGTCTTTAGCTTTTCCATCTCAGCCACGCTAAATTGTAATTTTGAATTGGCCTTCCGGGTTTCAGATTCTTGGTTTTCCAGCCGGGTCTTTGCATCGGTCAGTTGTGATTGAAGTTCAGTAGTGGCATTCTGTACAAACATAAAGTTACAAATACATTTATATCCGTGTTACAAGAGTATAAGTCCCAAGTCTTTTGCAAGCAACAACACTTGGCACTTGGGGGCTAATGTCTGTCAAAGAATTTCTTCAAGTAAACGACTCAAACGAATAAAGTCCCAAGCACTTTGCAGGCAAGACTACTTGGCACTTGGGGGCTAATGCATATCGCTTGTGTCTTCTTAACTACTTTATCATGACCCATTTGTGCTGTAAACAATCACAACCGGCTCATGGGGGCTACACAGATAAGCTTTCATTTTCTACCAATGGTAAACAGGACCAGCTCATTCATGCTGATTAAGCCGGCCCTTGGGGACTACGGATGTAATGCTAAATTGTTTAAACATCTGGTTTAAATCAAGCGTGACAACCGGCCTTGGAAGGACTTTACTACAGATGCTTATGGATTATTCTAAGTCTACAGCCTATTTAATCTTCATAACCAGTAGACTTGGGGGCTGGCAAGATGTACATAACTTATTTAAAGTCGGAAGTCATACCTCATACTTTTGATGCATCTGCTTCACCATGTCGATTTCAAGATCACGGCTGGAGTGTACTTGGTTGAGGTAGCCAGACAGAATTTCACTGCCGCTCAATTGTGCATAGTGGGAGACATCAAACCTCACTTTCCGCCTCTCAATAACCTCTTGCTTGGCAGAGTGCTTGGCCAAGACAGTTGGATTTCCCAGTTCTATAAAACCGGTGCTAGTGATCAGAACATCGTCAGCATGAGTCTCTGACGGCTTAAGTGAGCCGGAAAGTTCAGTGGTCAAAGAATCAGTATTGGTGTGATCAACGAAAAGACCAGGAATTTCTGGTGGAGCGTCGGAGGCGGGTTTTTCTGGCTGATTTTTAGAAACTTTAGGTGCAGAGACTTGTTGTTCCAATTCAGCAATTTTAGGATCCTCAGCTGGCTTGGTCACCTTTGCCTTCTTGCTAGGCTTTGCTTGTCCGCTGCATGGGTTATGATAAGTCGGTGTGATTGTAAGAATATAAAAAAGTACAAAATAAAAGATAATTTCTATTACCCAGGGGCAGTCTTGAAAGCTGGCAGCTGAGTCTGACATGAGTCACTAGAGGAAGAGCAGGAAACCTCCTGGTAGTTTCAATCAGAGGAATTGAGTGGCTGGCGAATAAGACCCGCCAGCGGGTAAAGAAAATTTAAGTTTGGAAGGACCTCATTTTGGCGTCTCCGTGGAACTGGAGTATTCAGTAAGCCGGAGGACAATTCTTCACCTCCGCTATTCTGAGTCTGACGCTAGCTCTCGTGCTGCTGTTGCTTCAAAAGAAAGTGAGGATCCAAATGAGCTAAGGGGTGTGAAAAGCTTACTTTCCGGGTTACTCTTTGAATTTCCTTAATGGATTTATTAAAGAAGGGTTGTATATGACGCAACCAGAAAGTTTTGTCAATCCTAAAGGTGCTAACAAAATGTGCAAGCTCCAGCGATCCATCTATGGACTGGTGCAAGCATCTCGCAGTTGGAATATATGCTTTGATGAGTTGATAAAAGTATATAGTTTTATATAGACTTGTGGTGAAGCCTGTATTTACAAGAAAGTGGGTGGGAGCACTACAACCTTTCTGATAAGTATATGTGAATGACATATTGTTGATCGGAAATGATGTAGAATTTTCTGGAAAGCATAAAGGAGTATTTGAAAGGATTTTTTCAAAAGAAAGACCTCGGTGAAGCTACTTACATATTGGGCATCAAGATCTATAGAGATAGATCAAGACACTTGAGAATTTTTTTCAATGAGTACATACCTTGACAAGTTTTATGAAGTAGTTCAAAATGGGACAGTGAAATAAGGAGTTCTTGCCTGTGTTGCAAGGTGTGAAGTTGAGTAAAGACTCAAAACCCGACCACGATAGAAAATAGAAAGAGAATGAAAAGTCATTTCCTATGCTTCACTCATAGGTTCTATAAAGTATGCTATGTTGTGTACCAGACCTATTGTGTACCTCACCATGAGTTTGGCAAGAGGGTACAATAGTGATCCAAGAGTGGATCACTAGACAGCGGTCAAAATTATCCTTAGTGGAATAAGGACATGTTTCTCGGTTATGGAGGTGACAAAAAGTTCGTCGTAAAGGGTTACGTCGATGCAAGCTTTGGCACTGATCCGGATGACTCTAAGTTTCAATCTGGATACATATTGAAAGTGGGAGAAATTAGCTAGAGTAGCTCCGTGCAGAGCATTGTAGACATAGAAAATTTGCAAAATACATACGGCTCTGAAAGTGGCAGACCCGTTGACTAAACTTCTCTCACAAGCAAAACATGATCACACCTTAGTACTCTTTGGGTGTTAGTCACATAATGATGTGAACTAGATTATTGACTCTAGTAAACCCTTAGGGTGTTAGTCACATGGAAATGTGAACTAATCACATAAAGATGTGAACTATTAGTGTTAAATCACAAGACGATGTGAACTAGATTATTGACTCTAGTGCAAGTGGGAGACTGAAGGAAATATGCCCTAGAGGCAATAATAAAGTTGTTATTTATATTTCCTTATATCATGATAAATGTTTATTATTCATGCTAGAATTGTATTAACCGGAAACTTAGTACATGTGTGAATACATAGACAAACAGAGTGTCCCTAGTATGCCTCTACTTGACTGGCTCGTTGATCAAAGATGGTTAAGTTTCCTGACCATAGACATGTGTTGTCATTTGATGAATGGATCACATCATTAGGAGAATGATGTGATGGGCAAGACCCACCGTTAGCTTAGCATACTGATCGTTAAGTTTTATTTGCTATTGCTTTCTTCATGACTTATACATATTCCTCTGACTATGAGATTTTGCAACTCCCGAATACCGGAGGAACACCTTGTGTGCTATCAAATGTCACAACATAACTGGGTGATTATAAACATGCTCTACAGGTGTCTCCGAAGGTGTTTGTTGGCTTGGCATAGATCAAGATTAGGATTTGTCACTCCGTGTATCGGAGATGTATCTCTGGGCCCTCTCGGTAATGCTCATCACTATAAGCCTTGAAAGCAATGTGACTAATGAGTTAGTTGCAGGATGATGGATTACGGAATGAGTAAAGAGACTTGCCGGTAACGAGATTGAACTAGGTATGATGATACCGACGATCGAATCTCGGGCAAGTAACATACCGATGACAAAGGGAATGACGTATGTTGTTATGCGGTTTGACCGATAAAGATCTTCGTAGAATATGTAGGAGCCAGTATGAGCATCCAGGTTCCGCTATTGGTTATTGACCGGAGATGTTTCTCGGTCATGTCTACATAGTTCTCGAACCCGTAGGGTCCGCACGCTTAATGTTCGATGACGATTTTGTATTATGAGTTATGTGTTTTTGGTGACCGAAGTTTGTTTGGAGTCCCAGATCAGATCACGGACATGACGAGGAGTATCGAAATGGTCAAGAGGTAAATATTCATATATATTACGATGATATTTGGACACCGGAAGTGTTCCGGGTGATATCGGGTCACCGGAAGGGGTTCCGGGCACCCCCGGCAAAGTTATGGGCCTATTGGGCCAAGCGAGGGACAGACCAACCCCTGGTGGGCTGGTGCGCCCCTCCTAGGCCGAATAGGAGTAGGAGGAAACGAAGGGGAAGAAGAAAGGAAGGAGGAGGGTTCGGCCTCCACCCTTTCCTTCTCTTCCCCCTTCTCTTTCCTTCCCTGCGCGGATCACATCACCAACACCGTCACCACACCTTTGTGCTGATGGAACTCTCCCTCGAGCATCTGCTGGATCAAGAGCTCGTGGGACGTCATCGTGCTGAATGTGTGCTGAACACGGAGGTACCGTACGTTCGGTACTTGGATCGGTTGGATCGTGAAGACGTTCGACTACATCAACCACGTTACTAAAAGCTTTCGCTTTCGGTCTACGAGGGTACGTGGACACACTCTCCCCGCTCGTTGCTATGCTTCTCCCAGATAGATCTTGCGTGATCGTAGGAATTTTTTTGAAATATTACGTTCCCCAACAGGTAGTACATCACATACGGTTATGTAACGGCAACCGTGTCTAACCTACGTTGTCTTCTCACACGGTAGTGCCATAAGTAGTTCCCGACCGTTAGCTTATCCCCACAGTTTCCCCATTTCCCCCAAATCCCTACATAGCCTCCAAATTCCCTCGTGTGGTGCTGACATTGGGGGAATGCAGACGAGTGGTGCTGATGGTTTCGGTGCGGCTGCTCCTGCTCATATCGCCGGCACGACGGCGGTCGCCGCCGAGCACTTGCCTAAGGTCATCAGAAGGCAGGTGCACTATGGATCCGAATCGTCCTGTCAGGTTCCAATCTATCCCGATCTTTTTTAGCATGTCCAAAGTATAGCTCCTTGTTGAATCCATCCTGAATGACACCCTCCTTCCCCTAGGAAAGCGATCTGCTGCCGGATCCGGAGCATGACTCCAGACTCCCGCAACATGAGTTCGACTCTGAATTTTGCGCCACCGAGAAGTACCAAAAGCTGAGTTGTGTGCACGAGCACACTCCCGCTCAACGTGTATGCACGGAGGGATTCTACATTGGCAGGCGGTTTCTCAGTTTCCCCTTAGAGGTTAGTGTCAGATTACGGGTTCCGGCAAACCCTTGAGGTTCGAACACTGGGGTGTGCACGAAGATCTCTCTCTCCCTAGCTTGCTCTCGCAACGATCTAAAGGCCTAGCTCGTCGAACCCAAGGAACAACAGACACAAGGGTTTATACTGGTTCGGGCCACCGTTGTGGTGTAATACCCTACTCCAGTGTGGTGCGGTGGATTGCCTTGTAGGCTGAGGATGAACAAATACAAGGGATGAACAGCCTCCTGAGGAGAGGTGTTCATGAGCTCGGCGAGCTTGTGTGTGGGTGGTCTAACTGATCCGTTGATCGAGTTACCCCTCCTATGGTGGTGGCTAGTCCTATTTATATAGGCCCTGGTCCTCTTCCCAAATATTAGGCGGGAAGGGATCCCACAATAGCCAATTTTGAAGGGAGACAACTAGTACAAGTTATCCTGACAAAAGGTGGTCTTGCCTGTCAAAGGCTCTGGTGGTGACGCCGTCGTGGGCTCTGCGGTGACCTCCGTCCTGCCGTCCTACCATCCTGCCGATCTTGGTCTCGTTGCACCGATATGGAAACCTTTGCTTGATGCTTCGGGACTCCTTGCATGCGCTTGCCCTTTTAGCACCAAAGAGGCAACCGGTACTCTACGCCCGCTGGCGCCCGCCTGGCCTTGATCGTCATGGCTCACGTCACGCGCACCTCGTGAGGTGCCCCTTGCATAGATATCTCCGCTCCTCGTGAGCCAGCCTAGTGATGCTGCCCCTGAGGAGGTCTTGGTGTCGTCCGCCTCGCGAGGCTTGGCCCCTCACGAGGGTCTTGAGCGGTTGTTGATGAAGATGGGCCGTACCAGGCCGCTGGTGGAGCCACACCCTGGGCCGCAGGCAGGCAAGTCTGGGTACCCCCATTCCCAGGACGCCGACAGTAGCCCCCGGGCCCAAGGCACGCACGTACTTGGCTTTGCGGCGAAGCCAAGAGTCAAGTGCGGAGCGCCGCGGGCCCCAATAGTCTGCGGTCTTGATTGACGTCTGGCGATTGACAGGACGTGGGCGTCTCCACTTCCCCACGCTGCCTCGGCAACTGCCCGACTTGACGAGTCCCTGCTGCATGCAGAAAAACCATCATTACCTGCGATCGTGGAGGCCGGCGGTTGGCCTTCCTCTGGCTATAAATGTGGAGAGGGGCGAAGCCCCATTTGCTCATTTCTTCCTCCATTCTGCCTGCTTCTTCTTCCTCCTCCTCGCGGCGACACTCATGGCGCTGATACGGAGATTCTCCACTACGGAAAAGGAAAAAAAAACCACGAAGAGCTTGGGCCACTCCCACCGAAGAAGAGGCTAGCCCGCTCTCGCGACGTCGTCTTGAGGCCGGAGGTGATGAAGCCTTGGTACGAACGGCCTCCCCCCGGCTACCTGCTGCCCTTGTAAGCCCAGGAAGAGGGCTCCGAAAGAGGAGGCAGTGAACGGCGCCGACCGCGGCGTGGTCGCGGTAGACGCGCCGTGGCAGTGCGCGATGCATCCCCGCGAACTCACGACGACGGCTCCTCGCGAGAACTTGTGGTGTGGGCGGCGATGCCTCTGCGTTCATGGATCCGGTTCCCGCAGTTCTTCGCCGAAGAGATGCAGTCGAGGGGGCCACTCGAGCTATGGCTGCAACATGCCGGGTGCAACGCCCGGATGACGGGAGCGGAGGTTGAGGTCGTCTCCTCGGGCAAGATCTTCATAACCCATGGATGGGGCGAGGTCGCCCGTGCTTGCCACGCGGAGCGCCCTCGCCATCCACTTCGAATACGACGGTGCTTCCACGATATTCTTCAAGGTCTTCGATGAGGAAGGCCGTCGCTTGGAGTGTTGCCCGGGAGGGGGCCGTCGGAAAGGTGCAGCTGCAGGAGTCGGGCCTGCCGCTGGCCTCGCCGACAGTTCCTTCTGAAAGTGCAACTATCCCTAGGTGGTTTTGGTAATTCAGAACAACATATAGCTCATTGAGCTAATGCTATTCCAAGATGATTATTTCAGGAAAGCTCAATGATTGGCATGGCATGGATGATGAAAGTGGATCCCTCAAAATGCTAAGGACAAAGGATTGGCTCAAGCTCAAAAGCTCAAGACTCTTCATTTTATATTTTAGTGATCCAAGATCACATTGAGTCTTTAGGAAAAGCCAATACTATCAAGGAGGGATGAGGTGTTGCTTAATGAGCCTCTTGCTTCATGTGCTTAGTGATATGCTCCAAAAACCTCAACTACTTTCCCATATCCACATATGACCTAAACCCAAAGCCAAACTCGGACCTACCGATTCTTTCAATCCGGCGCTAGCGAGTTTCACATGTCATAGCCACTGCCAAACCCTAAGCAAATCGGTTCTACCGATAGGGATCTCGGTCTCACCAAGATGGGATTGAAATTTCTCTGTTTCCTTTTCGTAACTTTTCGGTCTCACCGAAAGAGCGGATCGGTCCCACCGAGATTGCAATGTAAACTCTCTGTTTCCTTTTTGTAACATTTCGGTCTCACCGAAAGAGCAAATCGGTCCCACCGAGTTTACCTGACCAACCCTCTGGTTAGCTTATTACCAAATCGGTCTCACCGAGTTTGTGTAATCGGCCTCACCGAGATTACGTTATGCCCTAACCCTAACCATATCGGTCCTACCGAGTTGCATGTCAGTCCCACTGAAAATCACTAACGGTCACTAGGTTTACTAAATCGGTCCGACCGAGTTTGTTGATCGGTCCCATCGAGATTGGTAAATTGTGTGTAACGGTTGGATTTTGTGTGGAGGCTATATATACCCCTCCACCTCCTCTTCATTCGTGGAGAGATCCATCAGAACACATCTACACTTCCAACTCGCATGTTCTGAGAGAGAACCACCTACCCTTGTGTTGAGCTCAAGATATTCCATTCCTACCATATGAATCTTGATCTCTAGCCTTCCCCAAGTTGCTTTCCACTCAAATCTTCTTTCCACCAGATCCAAATCCTATGAGAGAGAGTTGAGTGTTGGGGAGACTATCATTTGAAGCACAAGAGCAAGGAGTTCATCATCAACACACCATTTGTTACTTCTTGGAGAGTGGTGTCTCCTAGATTGGCTAGGTGTCACTTGGGAGCCTCCGACAAGATTGTGGAGTTGAACCAAGGAGTTTGTAAGGGCAAGGAGATCGCCTACTTCGTGAAGATCTACCGCTAGTGAGGCAAGTCCTTCGTGGGCGATGGCCATGGTGGGATAGACAAGGTTGCTTCTTCGTGGACCCTTCATGGGTGGAGCCCTCCATGGACTCGCGCAACCGTTACCCTTCGTGGGTTGAAGTCTCCATCAACGTGGATGTAGGATAGCACCACCTATCTGAACCACGCCAAAAACATCCTTGTCTCCAATTGCGTTTGAATTCTCCAAACCCTTCCCTTTACATTCTTGCAAGTTGCATGCTTTACTTTCTGCTGCCTATATACTCTTTGCATGCTTGCTTGAATTGTGTGATGATTGCTTGACTTGTCCTAAAAGTAGCTAAAATCTGCCAAACTATAAAATTGGGAAAAGGTTAAGTTTTTATTGGTCAAGTAGTCTAATCACCCCCCCCTCTAGACATACTTCAAGGTCCTACAAGTGGTATCAGAGCTTTGGTCTCCATTTGCTTTGATTTCCATAGCTTTTGGTGGTCATAGCCTTGGTTTCACAACCTAGGAGAGTATGGCGTCTAGCGAGGGAAATTATCACCGTAGAGGTCCTTACTTTGATGGTACTAATTTTGCTAGTTGGAAGCATAAGATGAAAATGCATATTCTTGGACATAACCCCGCCATTTGGGCTATTGTGTGTGTTGGTTTGCAAGGTGACTTCTTTGGTGGGAAAGAACCAAACCGTGAAGCTACCGCGGAAGAGTTGAAGATGCTGCAATACAACGCTCAAGCTTGTGATATTCTCTTCAACGGATTGTGCCCCGAAGAATTCAACAAAATCAGCCGTCTTGAGAATGCAAAGGAAATTTGGGATACTTTGATTGATATGCACGAAGGTACCGACTCCGTCAAGGAATCCAAATTGGATGTGCTTCAAAGTCAACTTGACAAGTTCAAAATGAAGGATGGTGAAGGTGTCGCTGAAATGTACTCTAGGCTTGCTCTCATCACAAATGAGATTGCCGGCTTAGGGAGCGAAGAGATGACCGATAGATTCATCATCAAGAAGATCCTAAGATCCTTGGATGGAAAATATGATACCGTGTGCACATTGATCCAAATGATGCCCAATTACAAAGATCTCAAGCCAACGGAGGTCATTGGAAGAATTGTTGCTCATGAGATGTCACTCAAGGACAAAGAGGAACTTCACAACAAATCAAGTGGAGCTTACAAAGCCTCATGTGAAGCCCCCACATCATCAAGTGAGAAACAAACCTTCAATGAAGAATTGAGCTTAATGGTGAAGAACTTCAACAAGTTCTACAAGAGTAGAAGCAAAGATAGAAGCTCCAAGTCAAGGTCCTACAATGACAAAAGATCTTCTAGTCGAGAGCGAAACTGCTACAATTGTGGAAGACACGGACACTACTCCAATGAGTGTACGTCACCCTACAAAAGAAGAGAAGATTCTCCAAAAAGAAGAAGCAAAAGAGAAGAATCACCATCTAGAGAGAGAAGGAGTAGAGATGATCGTTATGAACGAAGATACTCACGGAGAAGCAAGGATTCGGAAAGAAAAGAAAAGTCATCAAGGAGCTACACAAAACGAAGACATCAAGCTCATGTTGGTGAATGGGTATCCGGCTCCGACTCCGACAACCACTCCGAGAGAAGTTATCACTCCGATTCTGAATATACTCAAGATGAAGGTGTTGCCGGTCTAGCACTTGTGTCAACCAACTCCTACGACATATTTGACTCACCAAATGAAGGAGTTGGAAGATGCTTCATGGCCAAAGGTCCTAAGGTAACACAACCCGAGTATGTTGATTTCAATAGTGATGAAGATGACTTGTTAGGTGATGATGATTTACTTGTTGACAACTCTAGTGATGAATACTATGATGAAACGTCAATTAATCATGCTAATCAAGATAAAACGAATGACAATGATAAGGAGAAGTTTGCAGGCTCTAACTAAAGAACTAAACACTCTTAAGTTAGCTCATGAAACTATCTTCGAAGATCATCGAGAACTTTTAAGAGCTCATGAGAAGTTACGCTTTGAAAAGCTCAATCTTGAGCAAGAGCATGAGTTTTTAAAGGCAATCAATGATGATCTCCGCAAGAAAAGTTCTTCTTACATTTCCAAGTGTTTACTCTTATCCACTTACATGCCTCAAGTCAAATCAAGTAACAATAACAAGAAAGATTCTTCCTCTAGTAGTAACAAAGATCATGTTAAATCCAATATTGTTGCTTCTAGTAGTTCTCTTGATTCCACTAATGATTCTCTTAGCCAAGTTACACTTGAGCAAGAAAATAGCCTATTGAAGGGAATTATAGAGAAAGGAGTCTACAAGAGCCTTGCCGGGAGTAAGCAATTCGAGGAAATTGTACACAAGCAAGGAAGGCACCGGAAGAATCAAGGTGTTGGTTTTGAACGAAAGTTCAACGCCAATGGAGTTGAGTGGGAAGAAGATCAATACCCCAAGACGAAGTTTGTTCCTCAACAAGAGAAGTATGATCCTACTTCCTTCAAGGGGACACAAGCTCAAGATGATTTTCCATCACAAGACTACAAGAACAAAGTCAAGGACAAGCTTCAAGAGGAAATTGATGCATTTGAAGAAGCTCCTAAGACCTTAGTCAAGTGGATTCCCAAGACTACTTCAAGTCCCACTTCATCAAGTACGACTACAACTCCAAGGATTCCCATCAATATGGTGTGGATCCAAAAGAAGAAGAACTAGAGAGTTCTTGAGGGTGACTCCGCCAACATACTTCACTCTTATCATTTTGGCAAGAACAAGTGCAATCAACTTCCACATCTTGCACTAGTTCAAGGAGTCACAAACCCTCTTGTTGGTAAGTGAAGGGACAAGGTAACCTAAAAGCTTTCATGGACATCATCTTGTGTGTGCATCACTCTATGTCTATGGATATTCTTGTTTGTTCCTTGTGGGACTAACCCATGTAGGTATTGAAAGTGCAATTCACTCCAATGGATAGCTCCAATTGTTCTACATCAACATTGAGCATCCACATCTTCAACATCTACATGAAGTCATCATCGACAAAACCCAAGGTTAGTTCATCCCTATTAGGGGGGATATCACATCTAGGGGGAGCTTTACTCTAAGACTTGAGCTAAAGCAACTCTAATGATGTGAACATAACAATGCTTTATGTAAAAGTGGTAACCCCACTTGTGCTTAAACGATGAGTATGACCTATGATCAAATGTTCTCATTTGACTCCTATGTCAATATACTCATATATAGATGACCTAGTCATCGCAAATTTCTTGATAGATGCTAGAATTGGTTGTGCATGCTTTGCCACATATTTCAATTGCCATTTTATTGTGTGAGCATGTTGGTTGCATATTTTACTCATTCGAGGACATCCACTTGTTGTTTTGATTGTTTGGATTTTCTTTTCTCTTGCCAAGTGGATGGACAAGAATGCCTAAGAACCTTCTCTAGCTATCTATGCTTTTCTCGTCTCAAACTCTATTCATGATACATCACAAAATTTGATCAAGTCAGATTTGAACCACTCTGTGTGAGGAGCACTCGGAGTCCCCGATTTGTCATAGACTTAAACTTCCAAAACTTCTTTGTGATTCTCGGTCTGACCGATATCTTCCTTTCGGTCTTACCGAGATCATCAAGTCGATCTATGTTTTCGATCTCGGTGCAACCGATTTGAACCATTCGGTCACACCGAGTTGCAATAACTGTATACAATTTTGCATCTCGGTGCCACCGAGTTGTTTCACTCGGTCACACCGACAGGGTCGGGCTATTTATAGACACGGGCAAAAATTTTGAAATTTCTCCGAACTCCTTCGCCCGCGCGATAGCTCGCTCTGCCTATGTGGTCTCCGGATCGTCTCCTCGCCGCCAGCCGCCTCCAGTCGCTGGTCTCCATCATCGTCAACGGAATTCAACCCCGCCGTTGCCGCCGTAGCGAGTCTCCGCCGAACTAGGGTATGGACTCGATCTTTGTGCTATTCCCCGTCTGATTCCTAGCACATTGTGATCTTATTGATTCTAGCCACGATTGAAACACTCCTATCCAGTCAATGCAATTTGTAGAATAGGTTTGATTTGAAAATTTTAGGGTTAGGTTTCCGCCGAAACCATCTCGGACCCACCGAGTTGAAAAACTCGGTCCCACCGATTTGGCTCATGCCATTGCACAAGTGAGACTTGGTCTGACCGAGAATTACTAATCGGTGTGACCATTTTTGGAACTTTGTGAAACCCTAGCAGTCTCGGTGCCACCGAACTGTGACTCAGTCTGACCGAGTTCACTAGTTTAGGTTCCAAAGCTGCTTCGGTATCACCGAGTTTAAAAATCGGTAGATCCGAAATGATTTCTGTGGGAAACTAAAACTAAGATTTTGAATCATTCTTTTGCAAAAACCTCTGCATTTTGTGATGCTCATCTACTCTACCTCATCTATAAACTCTTCACAGGGTCAGCAGTCAGCTTTTACATCATGTCTGATCAGAGTGACAGCCAGAACATGTCAGAAGAGCAAGTGCACATGAGTGAGGGCACTAGTCCCTCCAGTTCTTCAGATGAAGGCAGCAGGAGCACTCCTAGCAATTTGCCAAAAGCTGCCACCAGACAAAGGAAGAAGAGAACCTCAGACTCAGAGGATGAGGATTATGTGGCAGAAGAGGAAGCCACTTTCAAGAAAGTAGTGCTCAAGAAAGAGTATGGCTCGGCTGCAGCCATCAAGCCTGGAATGCACAAAAAGGCACCTGCAAGAAGAGTTCCTACCTCTAAGCCTAGGAAGGCTGCACCTGAAGAAACTATAAAGTTCACCATGGAATCTGAAGAGGAAGCAAGTGGCCAGGAGAAGAAAAATAAGAGAGACAGATCTACCACTGCCAGAGTCATTGGTAAACCCTCCATGAGGAGAGACTCTGAGGGAGAAGAAGAGGAAGAAGAGGTTGCTGCACCAGCACCTAAAGCACCAAAGCTTATGGGTGATGCTATAAGGTCAGGGGCAACTGCATCCAAGCCCAAGGAAGCACCCAAAGCTGCCTCAAAGGCCAAGTCAGCTCCAAAGAGAAATACAAGGAGCATACCAGCTGCTGAGAAGAACAAGGCCCCAGTGCCTGAAACTATAGAAGAAGAAGAAGGTCAAGTGCTCAGGAAGCTAAAGCCCAAGATCCCAGACCACAATGATGCTCATCCTGTGGCTGAGGACATGAAAATTAGAAGGGATTCAGGGCTGAGGAAGTGGACAGAATCAGATCCGTATGCTTCAAGGAGAAGAACTATTGTTGATTACAGGTTCCACACAAAGGAACAGCAAGATTTCTATGAGACAGTGTTGCTTGATAAGAAGCCCATAGTTTGTGACATGAGATGGGTTGATTGGGAGTACATCAAGGAGAATGAAGAGCACTATCCTGGAGTGCAAGATAGCTTCAAGGCTTGTGGAGTTGCAGACTTTGTTGGGCAGAAGCTCACAAAGTGGAATGAAGAGCTGATCATGCAATTCTACTCCACAGCACACTTCTATCCAGATGGCAGGATTGTGTGGATGTCAGAAGGAACCAGATATCAGTCAACAGTTGCTGAGTGGGCACAGCTCATCAATGCCCCAGAGGAAAATGAAGATGACTTGGATGTCTATGCCAAGAAGAAGATGGATCACAATTCCATGTCCAACATGTACAAGGAGATCCCAAACAAGGCACTTGTTACGTTCAAGTTTGGCTCAGTACATTATCTTCTGTCGGGCTGTCAACCATTAACTGGATCCTTAGGCATACTCTATTGCCCAAGTCAGGTGATCACAAGATGATCAGAGGCCATGCAATAAATTTGCTTCATATATTTGATGTGCCACAGAAATTCAAGGTCATGAGCCTCATGGTAGAGACCATCAAGAGAACTGCAGCAGATCAGAAGAGGAGCTGTGGTTATGCCCCTCAGATCCAAGAGTTGATTAACTCAAAAATGGGCACAGGCACATACTTGCTGGACAAGGAACACTTTCCTATTCATCCAGATTTCGAGGACAATCAAGTTGTGATGAATGAAAATGAACCATCATCAGCTCAAGCACAAGAAAAGAAGGAGAAGGCAAGGAAGGAGAAAGCTGCCAAGATGCCAACTCAAGAGGAGGCATCTGAGTATTTCTTGAAAACCAAGCAGGAGCAGCTTAGTTACTTGATTGCATCTACACTGAGGATTGAGAAAGGACTGGCCACCCTCACTCAGAATCAGGAGAGCTTAGAGAGAATCGTGGAACAAAAGTTCTATGACTTGGATGTAAAAGTAACAGAGATTCAGTCTGCAGTGGAGCAACTTCAAGATGACATGCAGGAGAGGAAAGGGAAGACTACAACTGATGCATTTGCCAGAGTGCCACGAGCTCAGAGGTCAACTGCAGTGCCAGTTCCTGACACCAGAGCCACCACATCAGCTCCAGCTACATCACCAGCCCAACCAGCTCCAGCATCCACATCAGCTCCAGCTCCAACCACGTCTACAGAAGCCTTCGTCCTTGGAGTGATCCAGACTCCACCACCACCAGAAGATCAAGCCTACGAGTCGATCTAGCACTATTCATTTTCTAGGAACTTTTTGGTAACTTGTTGCCAAAGGGGGAGAAATATGTATAGATCATAGGCTTCAAGAGAGAGAGTGTTGCTTTTATTCTCTCTTGCTTTATTTGGTGGTTTTTCAAACTTTGTTTGCTTTTGGTTGAGATACTATGATATGCTTGTGAGACATTGATGATCATGTGTTTGATCATAAGCTACACTTATGCATGCTTGATATTATCCTATCTATCTTATGTGATCATTCACTTTTCTTGGTGATGAGTGCATGTATTCAATTCTTATCATTTTGAGCGCTCCACCAAGATGTATGTGACATGGAAGAGTAACCTATGATTCTAACTCTTTGTGCATTTGCAGTCCAAAGCAAAATTTAAAATATGCACAAATTTAGGGGGAGCTCTTACTTGTCACATACTTCTCAAAGCGACGATATATTTCATTCTTATTATCATTTGTCAAAGCTTTGATCTATATGTTGTCATCAATTACCAAAAAGGGGGAGACTTAAAGTGCAACTATCCCTAGGTGGTTTTGGTAATTCATAACAACATATAGCTCATTGAGCTAATGCTATTCCAAGATGATTATTTCAGGAAAGCTCAATGATTGGCATGGCATGGATGATGAAAGTGGATCCCTCAAAATGCTAAGGACAAAGGATTGGCTCAAGCTCAAAAGCTCAAGACTCTTCATTTTATATTTTAGTGATCCAAGATCACATTGAGTCTTTAGGAAAAGCCAATACTATCAAGGAGGGATGAGGTGTTGCTTAATGAGCCTCTTGCTTCATGTGCTTAGTGATATGCTCCAAAACCCTAACCTACTTTCCCATATCCACATATGACCTAAACCCAAAGCCAAACTCGGACCTACCGATTCTTTCAATCCGGCGCCACCGAGTTTCACATGTCATAGCCACTGCCAAACCCTAAGCAAATCGGTTCTACCGATAGGGATCTTGGTCTCACCGAGATGGGATTGCAATTTCTCTGTTTCCTTTTTGTAACTTTTCGGTCTCACCGAAAGAGCGGATTGGTCCCACCGAGATTGCAATGTAAACTCTCTGTTTCCTTTTTGTAACATTTCGATCTCACCGAAAGAGCAAATCGGTCCCACCGAGTTTACCTGACCAACCCTCTGGTTAGCTTATTACCAAATCGGTCTCACCGAGTTTGTGTAATCGGTCTCACTGAGATTACGTTATGCCCTAACCCTAACCATATCGGTCCTACCAAGTTGCATGTCAGTCCCACCGAAAATCACTAACGGTCACTAGGTTTACTAAATCGGTCCGACCGAGTTTGTTGATTCGGTCCCTCCGAGATTGGTAAATTGTGTGTAACGGTTGGATTTTGTGTGGAGGCTATATATACCCCTCTACCTCCTCTTCATTCGTGGAGAGAGCCATCAGAACACATCTACACTTCCAACTCGCATGTTCTGAGAGAGAACCACCTACCCTTGTGTTGAGCTCAAGATATTCCATTCCTACCATATGAATCTTGATCTCTAGCCTTCCCCAAGTTGCTTTCCACTCAAATCTTCTTTCCACCAGATCCAAATCCTATGAGAGAGAGTTGAGTGTTGGGGAGACTATCATTTGAAGCACAAGAGCAAGGAGTTCATCATCAACACACCATTTGTTACTTCTTGGAGAGTGGTGTCTCCTAGATTGGCTAGGTGTCACTTGGGAGCCTCCGACAAGATTGTGGAGTTGAACCAAGGAGTTTGTAAGGGCAAGGAGATCGCCTACTTCGTGAAGATCTACCGCTAGTGAGGCAAGTCCTTCGTGGGCGATGGCCATGGTGGGATAGACAAGGTTGCTTCTTCGTGGACCCTTCATGGGTGGAGCCCTCCATGGACTCGCGCAACCGTTACCCTTCGTGGGTTGAAGTCTCCATCAACGTGGATGTAGGATAGCACCACCTATCTGAACCACGCCAAAAACATCCTTGTCTCCAATTGCGTTTGAATTCTCCAAACCCTTCCCTTTACATTCTTGCAAGTTGCATGCTTTACTTTCCGCTGCCTATATACTCTTTGCATGCTTGCTTGAATTGTGTGATGATTGCTTGACTTGTCCTAAAAGTAGCTAAAATCTGCCAAACTATAAAATTGGGAAAAGGTTAAGTTTTTATTGGTCAAGTAGTCTAATCACCCCCCTCTAGACATACTTCAAGGTCCTACACCTTCGACAGCAGTGATGGTGCTTGGGAGTCCAGCGACTCTCCCGAGCCCTACGAGACTCTAGAGACGAGCGACGACAGCTATGTGCCCCCGAGCTCTCGCCGTGCCCAGAGTGCGGCAGCGGCGTCCGCCCATCGCCTTCATTGATCTGGATGGGGTAGGCGTCGGCCTCCCGTGGCCCACTGTTGATGATGGCATTGGCGGCGATTCCCGTAGATACAGCTTCTGATAGCCTTCTCCTTTTGTTCCCTGCGAGGAATAGATGAACCACATGGGGGTGTGTAAAGAATATGTAGCGCCTTTTGTGTTAATATCATCCTTACTATGAAATCCTATGATTGTGTGTCTTGCATCGGCTTGGCCCCCCTTTCTAGCCTCGCGGCAGCTTGGCGCTCTACGCTTACACGTCCCAGTCCCTAGGCAGGCTTCAGCCGTCACTAGTATGCCAGGTCGCGATGCCGTGGTCAAGGCCAGGAGGTGAGCGGCCCACGATCCGGCGAGAGCTCCTGAGGCACGATGCTCAAAAGGTCCCCTTTAGCGTGCAAGCAACTCCCTGAAGGCGGAAAGGTAGGTGGCGTTGCCGTGGCAAGGTCGCTAGGGCTAGGAATTCTGTGCCTCAGCGTCGGGCTGGCTCGAATGCGTGACTTATCTTTAGCACTCCTGGGTCGAGTCCTTGTGTCGCGCCCTGCTTGTGCGTCGGTGGTGGCGGTGCTACCAGGTCAGGATCACCTTAGATCCTTCCTCCTCTCTTGCTCTCCTGAGTGCTATGCGTTCTCGGATCCTGAGCCTCGAGCAATGCTCAGCCGCCGCTGGTATGCCAGGTCGCGATGCCATGGTCAAGGTCAGGGGTGAGGGCTGGAGAGTCAGTAAGTGCTTCTGAGGCGCGATGCTCAGGACCCCCACCTTCACGCGCAAGCGAATTGCATGAGAGAAGGAATGAGCTGACGGGGCCGCCGGTAGCCAGTGCTCCGGAGATTCCTGCGTGTCAGTCGGAGAGGAAACACAGCCCATAATCGCGTTGGTTACCCAGCCGCTGATTGTTCCACAAGAAGATGGAGGCACTGAGGATCTGGCGAGGTGACGTGCACGGAGCGCGCCGCGAGCCAGAGCTTAATGAGCAGGTTTATCAGCATTGCAGGGACGGACCCGAGCACAAGCGTCGTGCCGATATGTGGAGCTCTTGTCGCGGGGCAAACAAGAGATCGGTCAGCAACGCGGGATGCCGCAAGGTGTAGTCAGGCAAGTGATAATCGTAGGGAACTCATGCTAGGAGACAAGCTAATCCAGATAGATGTAAGAACGATACACGCCACAGGGATGGACCCATGCGGCCTGGGGATGATGCAGCCCGAGGGGTGCCCCCAACAAAGTAAGCTAAAGATGCAAAAAGATACACGTCAAAGGGACAGGCCCGTGCGACTTGGGGATAATGCTGCCCGAGGGGTGCTCCCAACTGAATGAACTGGAAAGAGTCACCTGATACCGTAGCTGGAGTAATGTTGGAGTAGCTGAAGATGTGTGCCGAAGAAGTTGCTCCTCACGAGCCGCCAGGGTCCTGAGCCTCGGGAGGCTCCGTAGGCCCAGGTGGCTCTTGAAGAACCGTCACGACCTCCTCCAGGATAGTGTGATGCCTGGCCTCCTGAGCTGCCAGGATGCTCCGCAGGTGGCGCTGGAAGGTGACAGCCACGTCCAGCAAGCCAAACGGCATGCGAACATGGCTGTGAGGTGGACCCTCGCACCGTCCAATGCGCGAAGGCCAGAAACGTCCCTGAGATGCGGCCCTGTTGAGCCCTGGAATGTCGACACAGATGCACAGCCTGCCGTCCTTGCCAGGATGGGGAGCTACGCCGGGTGGCGGGTGGCGGGCGATGTGTATGGTCCTTGCTCCTTGAAGCTCCTGGATCGCCTTGGTGATGAACTCCCGAGCACTAGGCGCTCCATGCCTTGTGCCCGCTTGAGGGAAACATGCAGCAAAGCACGCCTCCACATGGTGCCCGAGCACCTTCCTCGTGACGTTGGCTAGGTCTAAGGCCCTACAGAAGAGAGCCCCCGAGCCCAGCCTGAGGAGGGTGCCACGCATGCCTTCCTATGCGAGGGAGGGAGGCGCCCCGGCTGCAGGCGCATATCCTGAGGTGGTGCCGCTAGAAACGCCGCTCTCCTGAGGCCCCGGGTGGAGTGGCTGCTTCTTCTTCTTGGGGATGGCGTCAGGAGGGTGCAGGGTGCCTTCGTTGTCGGGGTCTTCGGCCGCCGCAGCTTGGTACGCGCGCTCGAGGGAGCACACCGCATCTCTTTCTTTGCAGGGGACCGTGATGATGCCGTCGCTCCCTGGCATCTTGAGGACATTATAGCCATGGTGGGTCACTGCCATAAACTTGGCCAAGGCTGGATACCCAAGGATGGCGTTGTATGGCAGGCGGATGTGGGCGACGTCGAAGTCGATGAGCTCGGTGCGGTAGTTGTTACGCTGGCCGAAGGTGACGGGGAGGCGGACCTGCCCTATCGGGGTGGTGGAGCCGTCGGTCACTCCTGAGAAAGGCTTGGTAGGCTGTAGCTGATCGTATGTCACTAGGAGTCTATCGAACGTCTCGATGGACAAGACGTTGAGCCCTGCGCCACTGTCGATGAGGGTATTGGTGATTTGAACGTTGCTGATGACGGGTGAGCAGAGCATCGGGAGGGCACCGGCAGTCGCCGCACACTTGAGCTGGTCTAACAAGCTGAAGGTGATGGCGCACTTGGACCACCTGAGCGGGTGCGTGGCTTCGAGCCTGGGAAGGGCCGCGTTTACCTCACGAGCAAACTGCTTGAAGATACGCTGCGAGGCTGGGGCTTGAGCGCCACCCAAGATGCAGGTGATGGCACGAGGCTCTTGGAAGGCCCCAGCCTCCTCCTCCTGATGATGCACTACAAAAAAATACACATCCGTGACATTTTGGGCCGAACAAAAAAAATTCCGTCATACTTATGACACTTCTATGACGATAATTGTGACAAAACCCGGTATCATCATAGATGTGGTGGGCTCCTACTTCTATGACAAAAAATCATGACAGAAAATGGGCTTTTCGTCCTGGGCGGGTCGGAGACGCAGCTGCATGACATTCTTTGGGCCGTCCATGACGGAAAAAACTATGGTAGAAGCGAGGGCGAGGAAAATTTCGGGGTGTTCCCGGTTACAGTGGGTGGTCGGGGCCAAGCGATGCACGGAGGTTTGCGCGTTTCTCCCATACACACACGCGCGTGGGTGCAAGGCGTTGGGCTCTAACTGAACCCAAGCGAGGCGTTCGCCTACTGAACTTGAGCGATTGCACTGTAGGCTACACGTTACTGAACCCGCGCGATCGATCGATGGCTGTTAACTGAACCCGGTCGAGCGATTCCTTCGCTACTGCTGCTAACTGAAGCCGATCGATGCTGCCTCTGGATGAACAGTGAGTGTTGCTGGGGGTGTTTGGATGAACAGTTCCCGGTGGGGGTGGATGAACAGGACCCCGTGGTGTTGCCTCTGGATGAATAGGACCCTGATCGATCGAGCCGGTTGGGGGTGAATGAACAGGACCCCGTGGAGGGCTGGATGAACAGGACCACCCTGTGGAGGGCTGGATGAATAGTAGACGGTGGAGGGCTGGATGAACAGTAGCCCGTAGAGGGGTGGTTGAATAGGAGCCCGTGGAGAGGGCTGGTTGAACAGTAGCCGGTGGAGTAGCGCGCGGTGGAGGCTAGATGAACAGGAGCCCGTGGATGAACATTCACAGGTGGAGGCTGGAGGAGGTCAACGATGGATGAACAGTAGCCCGTGGAGGCTGGAGGGGGTCGACGGTGGAGATGAATAGTATCCCATGGAGTCCCGTTTTGCGGTACACCACACCCCTCCCGATGAAAAGGACCCCCGTTTCGACCGTAGCGCTCAAACACAAGTATGTTTCCTCCGTTTTGCGGTACGCCACACCCCTACCAATCAACAGGACCCTGTTTCGACCGTAGGAGGTCCAACACAAGTTCGTTTCCTCCGTTTTGCGGTACGCCAGACCCCTTCCGATGAACAGGATCTCGTTTCGAACATGGCCGGTCGAACACAAGGCCGTTTCCTCCTTTCTGCGGTACGCCAGGCCTCGTTTCCATCGGCTGTTCTGTTCAAGCCCTCCCGATGAACACGACGACGCATTCCGTTCCGACCCAGCCGGTTGGCTCCCCATGAACACGACGACGACGATGTTTCTCTGTTCCGACCCGGCCATGTACACGAGCCCTGGCCGTACGTTTGCGCGAGTAGGCATTCGAGACCCCGCCCGTATGTACGTATGTGGCCGTATTTTCTTTCTTGCACACTGGCTGTTGTACGTACGTGTACATGCTACATGCGTGCCTCTACATCGACCAGTATGTACGTACATGTTGGCGACCAGAATGACAACGCTACATACGCTTCGACCAGGTGGGTCCCGACTGTCAGGCACTTCCTTGTGTGCGAAGATGTAGCTGGTGGGTCCCAGCAGTCAGGGGGCGAATTGTTTTTTTTGCCCGGTCGCACTTCCTTGCATGCGAAGATGTAGCTGGTAGGTCCTAGCAGTCAGGGGAAACATTTTTTTCGCGAAATATGGTTGCCCGTCCGGTGGGTCCCTGCTGTCAGGTGGAGGAATCATTATTTTCCGTGTAATAGGGAGGCACTTCCTTGCTGCGGCCATGGACCCAGCTGTCAGCCTCTCCACGTACAGTCCACGTCCGATGGAAGCCGTTCCTTGACCACGTTGACCATGCCTCGCCGAGAGCACTAGGGCGGTGGACGACGGCGAGGCCTAGGAAGGGGACGACGCGGAGCCGGGGAAGACGCGGTAGTGGATGCCCACGCATAGAGGAGTATGAGGGTTCACTGGTTCGCTATGGTGTGAGGCTGTCGACGCCGCAGAATAACAGGGGGTGTGGGTGAGTAGAGGGATGGCCTGGCTAGTGGTGGGAGTAGTAGGGGGCGGTGAGGCCTCCGCGGCATCGCAGCCGGCCACGGGAGGCAGGAGCACGAGGCACGACCAGCGCTAGTTTGGGCGGTTGGAGCAAGAAGACCAGAGGTGGAAGAAGCACTACGACCGTTGGATGGACATCATACGGTCACTGGAGCTAGAATCGTTCATATTGACTAAGTTGACAAAGCACTCCATCCCCGTCAACTTAGTAGGCCCACAAGTCAGCCTCCCACCAAGGTGGGTCCCAACTAGCAGGGGGAGTATTCCTTTTTTTGTGCGTAATAAGGAGGCACTTTCGGTGGGTCCAAGCTGACAGCGGGGGGAATGTTTTTTCGCGAAATACGGTGGCCCGTCAGGTGGGTCCCAGCAGTCAGGGGGAAACATTTTTTTTCACGAAATACGATGGCCCGTCTGGTGGGTCCCTGCTGTCAGGTGGAGGAATAATTATTTTGCATGTAATAAGGAGGCACTTCCTTGCGGCCGCCATGGACCCAGCTGTCAGCCTCTCCACGTACAGTACTATTCCGATGGAAGTCGTTCCTTGACCACGTTGACCACGCCGCGCCAAGAGCACCAGGGCGGTGGACGATGGCGAGGCCTAGGAAGGGGACGACGCGGAGCCGGGGAAGATGCAGCAGTGGATGCCCATGCGGAGAGGAGTACGAGGGTTCACTGGTTTGGCTGCGGTGTGAGGCTATCGTCGCTGCAGAATAAGAGGGGGTGTGGGTGAGTAGAGGGATGCCCTAGCCAGCGGTGGGAGTAGTAGGGGCGGTGAGTCCTACACGGCAGCACAGCCGGCCATGGGAGGCGGGTGCAGGCGGTCCCGCCGGCGCTGGATTTGGTGGCTGGAGCAAGAAGATCAGAGATTGAAGAAACACGACAGCCATTGGATTGACATCCAATGGTTACGTCTGCTAGAATCGTTTGTTGACATATAAAATAACTACAAAAATCTTGCATACGCGTCAACTTAATAGGCCCACAAGTCATACCATTCCCTCTTTTTTTAATAATTTATATATAGCTCATTGCGACTTCTTATGCAATTTATTCCAGTCCATTTTTTTGGTTAGCCAGGGCCAATTTCGCATATTTCTGTGGGTTCCAAACTATTTTTAATACCGAAATGTCGAGCCAGATTTAAAGTACTTTGAAGGTATATTTAAATTAGGTTGATGCCCAGTGAAATAGGAATCTGAAAATGTGAAGAAAAAATCAGAAATTATAAAGTAATTGCCAATTTGTCATCTGTTTTTATATTTACAACCCATTTCATATTACTTTCAAGATTTGCAGGCGTCTTGAAAGAGTTGCAGCCCATCAGGGCGTAGAAAAATAAGTAGGCCTGAATTGGGTATTCTTCAGAAAAAATAAACTGGGCTCATTTTCACAAAGAAAAAATAGCTGGGCTGGTCACATGGTGAACATAAAATATAAGCCTGGGCTAGATGGGCCACAGCCCAGTTCAAACCCTGCTCCGTCTCAACAATAACAAAAAAATACTGCTCCAGCAGCTTCGTCCCAGGTGTCAACCAATCTTGTGTTGTTCTCTTGTCTATTGACTATATACGCTCACAATGTCGTGGGTCCCAGATGTCAGGAAAACACTAGGAGGAAGCATTTTATTTTTCCATACGCTGACATGGTGGGCCCCTACTGTCATCCTCTCCACGTACTTCTGCCAATTCCTGTTGTTTTTTGACCATGTTGACAACGCGAGAGGGCGGCGCCACGGCGAGCGCATCAAAGCACGCGGAGGACGACAGTGAGGCCTCGGACATCGGTGTTAACGATTTAGGAGACGGTGGGGCGGCAATGCGTGCGCTGAGGCGCAGCCAGCCGTGGGAGGCGGAAGCAGGCGGCCCCGCTGGCGTTGGTTTTGTTTTGGCGGCTGGAGGAAGATGGGACTGAAGAAACACGACAGACTGTAAAAGCAGCAGGAGTACTTAACAACCTTAACTGAAACCAGCAGGGGCACTTAACAACCATAGCTGAAAGCAGTATGAGTGCTTATACAGGTTCAACCGTACAAAGCATGCCTCGAACAGTGCTACTTTGCCTACAGTTAACCAAGGGTGAGGCCGCCAAGCCCCAGGACAAGGCCCAGGCACCACCCCGCGCATCCACAACCTTCTAAAAGCGGCTTCATCTCGCAATGTGGTCAATAAACAGGATATTCGCTTTAGAGCCATGGAAAAGCAGGAACATCATCTTCTGTCCTATTCTCCAAGATGGACGGGCCTTCATTATTTGAGACCACCCATGAATAAGTATCTTTTCACCTCCAAGGGCAATGGAGTAGGTCGACATAAACATCATGTTGTGACCAAGCACAAGTCTGACCCGACCATGGTCAGGCATCTGTATAGGAACAATAGAACTGGGCAGTTTCTGTTTTAAGAAGATCACAGCTGTAAAACTGTGTATAAGCAATAGTTTATGAACAACATATATAACAGAAAACAGCTCGTACCATAAGTTTCTTAACACAGTTGGACCTGTTCAACGAGTGCAGCAGTGGCACACATATCCCACGTGGCCTTCCACCATTGAAACGCCCCACAACGACCTCAAGACGATCAATAAAGTGTAGGAACTTGTGGATGTCATCCCAGTCAACTTCAGTGCCATCAGTAACAGCTGAGTTGTTACAGAATAACAAACGAGCAGCCTGCTTAACTCTGAAAAACCTACACGTGCCACCAATTATAAGAAAATATTAGTTAGAAGTAGCATCTTCGTGAGAGATTCGTTGCTACTTCTAAAGTTAAATTGTGATTAGTTAGACAGAATATGTGGATTAAGAGGTAGTCGAGGCAACAAGCAAGAACCAGATACAAAACTAACATGTATGAACAATTGGAACGGCGTCGGGGTGGAAGACCGCAGTGAAGATGAGACCAAGTTCTGCTATTTCCATCAACATTCGTGCGCCAACTTTCAGTCCGTAACACTTGAGAAAGTTTATCCAAGTTCGGCCATAAAAAAGCAGCGATCTTCTTGGTTCATGAACCCAACTCGGAACTTATATCCATGGCTTGTCTTCACTGTGACCATTAAACTGGTCTATTCAGTTATGGCAAGGCCAAGCATCATGAGTACATGTGTTCTGGCAGAGCAAATAATGCACTGCAGGAAAAATAATATGAGAACACAATGTATTCCCTATCCAAATCTAGAAATAACTTCCTCCTTCACGTCAGTGTTGACCATCGTACTGGTAATACCTTTTATCCAAATATAGCAATCCAAATTTCCAATTTAGTCGACAGCATGTTCAAAAAAACCACCCTCCCAGATAGAAAAGAGGATTCTAGGAACATACTGTGCGCGTTTTAAAATCCTGTGTTAGGATGAGAAGGAACAAGTGTGGCGTCTCGCCGAGGGCACAGAAACCTATAGGGTCCTCGCACTTTGGGCACTGCAAATGAAACACACTAGATTCAGTAGGAAGAAAAATGCATCAACGGCGGCGGCTGCCATCCTAGGATTACTCACGACCAAGGGACTTTGATTTATCGGGGATGTATGAAGAATTCGTACCTGGTTCTCCATGAGAAAACCCTGTGCAATCACCGAGAGGGGGTTTTCACTGAACAAGCAGACACGGGAGAAGGGGATTCAGGCCTAGTGAAATATTGCTGCTTTGTTCGTCCAGCTTACTGCTAAAGCTGGAAAGGGGGTATGTGATTTGACGGCTCATTGGGCATTACTGCGGCGCTATGACCGGGGTGTGTCCATCGAGCAATTATGCACTCTAATTTGTGCATATGGCACATGCACCCCATTGTCGGATGCCCCACATATCAGCGAAAGGAAGTAGAAAGACATGAGTAACTAGTTACACATAAATATATTTTTGACAGAGAGATACTCCCTCTGTAAAGAAATATACAAATATTTTATATCACAACTTTATACATAAGAAAATCAAGGGGAATATATATAACATATATAATTATAAAAACAGAGTTGTTTTTAACACAGTATAGACGAGTTGGTGATGATGGTGTGCCTGCCATCCTGCAATATAGGTCGTCCAATTTATATCTGACGGATAGGAAGGAAACTATGGCAATTTTGCAAAAAGGTATCCACACACCTCTCCACATTTGCAAATAAGGCCTTCCCTCATTCATTCTTTTCTCTCACAAGATAAAATACTCATACAAATGCATCTTGATGTTACGTGCAACGCACGGGCATTATGGGGGTTCAGCTGAGAATATAATACTCAGACAGGCTCACGGTTCTGGACTTTGGGCCGCGGGCCCACCCTGCATGTTTGGGGGCCCATGTGTTCTACCTCAGTGCTTTTCATATTGCAAGCGATCGGTACGGTGCTGGTTTTAGATGTTGTCGCAAGGCGAATACACAAAATTGAATAAAGCACGGCAGCTGTTGGAATGAAATCGAAAGACAGTTCCTAACCAGCAATGAGAGTTGCAATTCTGTCAATGATATACCATGTGATAAATAATATTGTCATATTACTTATACACACATGACACTTGTTTCACCATGCCAGATTATTACATCAAAATCTCTCGGAGGATAGATCAGTTCGGCAGTTGCGTGCTGCTACTAAAGAATTTCAAAGTTGATTTGGACCAGCTCTCCTTGCCGAGAAAGTTCGATTTTGAGATCATCCCCTACCACAAGATATGATTTAGATTTGAACCTTGACCATCCTTTAGCATCAATCATCATGCGACCATCCTTTGTACTTACGGTATATTGAGCAGGTTCATTCACACCAAGGCCGCGCATGGTAAGAGAAACTTGGCCGTTGTCGCCCGGATTGTTGAACGACTCCCCCGTTGCTCTAGGAATTCTCTGTTTGCAAACAAGAAGACATACCCAAACAGTTAGATCAACACAGTGAATCATGTGAAACAACATGGAAACAAAAAAGAACGAAGCACTTGGGCAGCCAATGCTTACCAAGAAGGTGGACATGTCGGTTTTTGTAAGGACTTTGGTATATGAAGTGCGAACTCCAGCCCAGTCTGTTGTCGGTGCAAATGCTCGTTCGGTTGCCGTTGCACGGGCCAGAGCAGATGCAAGTGCAAGTGTTGGTGCAGGTGCCGAAGCCGCTGCTACCGTCGGAGATGGTGCTCCTTGTAGAGCTGGTGCCGATGTCGGAGCAGGTGCCGGTGTCGATACCCGATCCTCCGGTAGATTAGCCTGATCCGTTGACGTGGTCGGTGCCCAATCCTCAGCTGGATCAGACTGAGCTGCTGCCGCTGTCAGTGCTAGAGCAACTGCCGGTGCTCGATCCGTTGCCGAAGGTGGTACCAATGTGCGAGACAGCGGCGATCATGTCTGGTCTGCTATGATCAGCTTTCTAACTTGACTAGGCTCCGTGACCGTGATCCAGTTTTTTCTTCATTTCTTTTAAATGCGAGAAGGACTAATTGTGGCGTTTTTGTTAAACCAAACTGCAGTTCATCATAGGGATTTAGCTTGTACTTAGACAACAGACTGATGCAATTTTTTCCAATAATATAAGTGATGGACAGTGCCTTCATTACTGACACGACATAAGAAGTGAAACCTGCAAAAATAGCCATCGTAGAGCAAACCAAACGGTTTATTCTGTGATGAATGTCACATGGCAAAACCTGCATCGTAAAATTGTAAGAAAAGAAAGAAAACATGACATTAAATCAATAAGATTTAGACAGTAAATCAATAAGATTTACTTGATGTGACACGAGTGAATACTTACCAGGAAATCACTATGTTGAAGTACTCCCTCCATTCCCTTATACAAGGCCACAAACTCATATTACAGGTACCAAGATAAAATTTAATGACTCCTTTGCAAGTCAATTTTTCTTTTAATTAACCGGGATCATTAATACACAACAAGCATGCAACGAATGAATGGGAATGAAGTGGTTGAGTGTCATTATAACTACATGCATGTAGTAAAAATTTACTGGTACTCCCTCCATTCCGAAATCTAGTGCGCATAGATTTTATCCCACATACCAATGCATGTGCTGGTACTGCGTTTTGGACGAGAAAGCCCCCAGCCTCTCATGCGAGTATACTAGTACTATGGCCTCGATAGTGCAAAGAGTACTAGTAGTACTAGTACGACGGCCACCTCCGTCTGCCCCTCGCGAGCGCCCAGGACCAGCAAGCAAAGTCAGCAAGGGAAGCGAGTATGCGGGCCAAGGACGCGACGGCGCCAGCCATGGACGTGCTGGAGGAGGATATGCCGCCATGGAGGACGAGGATACGCCGGTCGGACGCGCGCTGCTGGCAAAACTCGAGGCGCAGCTGCTTGGTGCATTGGCGGCTGATGGACGAGCTCCACGCGCGCGCCGACTCCCGCGGCAGGTCGCCCTGCTCCCCGGCGTCCACGCGCTCGTGCTGGAGCTCCTTATCCGGGATGCAGGGCAGGGGCACAGTGACGCCGGAGGCGCCGACGAGTGATGCCAGTTGTGGACCCGGTCACGCCAAAGATGCCGGCCGTGGATGCGGAGACACCGGCTGGAGTATCTGTGCAGAGGAAACCGGCACTGATCTTGTTCTCGTACACCGGATGCAAACACGACGACGCCTGATGCGGAGGCGGAGACACCATTAGCAGATGCGACCACAACGCCGGAGGCCGGCCGTGGATGCGAAGGCACCGGATGCGAACGCGACGACGCCAGATGCGGAGGCGGAGACACCAGCAGCAGAAGCGACGACGCCGGAGGCCGGCCATGAACGCGGAGGCGCCGGATGCAGGAGCGACGACACCGGAGACGCTAGTCGCGGACACAAGGACGCCGGAGGCGGACACGGAGATGCCGGAGACGCCGGCCTCCATCTCCTCAAATTTCTGCCGCCGGGGTATTGGTGCTGGAGGAAGGGGATAAGGCGCTCGTTGCATGCGGGTGTGCTACTGCGGGGCTAGTTTCGTCCAGAGGCGCCCAAAGTAGCTAATACGCACTACATATCAGAATATCCACAGAAAAATTATGGGCACTACATAGAGGAACGGAGGGAGTACAAGGAAACATCATTAATTTTTGCCTCGATTACTGTTGATGGCCTTGTATTGATGCAAAATGTATTTTTGATAGTGGCCTTGTATAAGGGAATGGAGGGAGTACTAAACAGAAGATTGATCGTCCAACTACGAGTGGCATGCAGGGGGCCCGCCTACTCCCACAAGCAGGACAGTCCAAAGGTCATGACAAATCGTATGGACCGAACATCCACGGGACTGGAAATCCTGGTGGGTGCGATAAACCCTGCAATGCATACAGATATTGGAGTGTAACCATAATTGATAAACCGTCCTCACAAAAAAGATGATCCAGATACTTCAAAATATACAGACTGAATTGAGTGGACAGACATTAACATAGACTGTTCTCAGGACTAACCACACACCAAAAGCGGCAGTATAGACATTAACATAGACCGTTCTCAGGACTGACCACGCACCAAAAGCGGCAGTACTAATAAACAATACAGGGTTCACAAACACAAATCAAGTACTGAACAATAGTACTTACTACAGACAAGCAAAGTTGCACTAATTAAACTCTGCAGACTATTTCTTGCCACCGACCTACGGGATGAACCCCGCATAACTGACTAGGCCATGGACTTCATGAGAGATGTCTACATGCACCATCACCATCTCATCAACCTTGGAGAACCTAACAGAGTGGTCTTTCCACTCATAAACATGATGGTGAAGACAGGCCGCATCAGATTTGTTGGGAAGCTTTACAAGAACCACACCCTTCGTAATCGAAGGCACGGCCAGGAAATCGTTGTGGTCAAGTACAGCCTCGAGAACACGCCTCACAACAATACTACAGGAAAACACTAGTTCAGGACACGTGGCGACAAGGACACAACAGCTGGATAGTTTAGTAGTAGAATTCATCCTCAGGTCTTCCGGTTCACACGGCATGACTTTGAGAACTTCATCTCCACCGCAGACCTGGTTCTAATTTAAACAAAAACCATATTTTATTACTACCTCCATTCAGAAATATAAGATGATTTTTGATATTATACTCCATATATGACTACATATACGCACAGAAATGAGTGAACAAAGACACTAGAACATGTCTTCAAAGGCATGAGAGCAGAGGGATTACTTGCAATATCCATAACACAAGTTACTGAGGCAAATATACCCTCTTCAAAGGTAGCATTGATGTTCATAAAGTACTCCCTCCGTCCCAAAATTCTTGTCTTAGATTTGTCAAGATACTGATGTATCAAGTCACATTTTAATATTAGATACATCCGTATCTAGACAAATCTAAAACAAGAAATTTGGGACAGAGGGAGTAGTTGGAAGTAATCTATAAGAAATCAGTGTCAACCTCTCACATGTTTTGGTCAAAAGAGGAATTTAGAACCGTCATTTGGCACACAAAAATCACATGCAAGATCACCCAGAAAGTTGTACTACTAGTACTAGTACTGCGTGTTAGATGAAAAAACACGATCAAGATCGAGAAAAAGATTGTCAAAAAGAGATATTACTTGGACTTGCTTAATGAGGGATCCCGGAGAGGGGGGCTTGGACAGGGCGATGGCTTTGAGCTTGTCTGCGGTAGTCTCGGCGGGGTGCTTGCGCTTCTTCGTACCATGAGCCTTGACGGTTTTGGCCAGAGCCATAGACATCACTTCGGCCGGTGCTCCAGCGTCCATCAAGAAACTGTCAAATAGAAATAAAAGAAAATAAACCATAATCACAAACCCAAAAGAAAAACAGAGAGGGAGTTATAGGATCGGTCTCGGGGTTGCAAGACCGGGCCTTGGCCAGAATCAACACCATTGATGCGCTCACCTTTCCTTCTTTGGGAGAGAAGAACAATGGCAGAAGCAGGTCGGGGTTTTCTTGAAGAAATGAGGAACAAGATGAGGGAGAAGTGAGTTGGGTATAGAGGAAGCTGAGAGAGAAGAGTGAAATGGTGGTTGCTTCGTTCGTCCAACTTAGTGCTGGAAAGGAGGGGTTTTTGTGATTTGACGGCTCATTGGGCATTACTGTGGTGCTTCGATCGGGGTAGTCTACCGTCACTCTACTACTGAGTAATTTAGTGCACGGCTGGTGGACCCCGATGCTGGTTGTCCCACACGTCGGCGAAAGTGAGTAATTTAGTGCATGGCTGGAGGAGGATCCGCACGGTAGAGTGTGTCCACTGTTTTTCTGAAGAAGAAAATGATTACAGCAAGCGTTTCCACTCTTACGACGGAGGAGTGCAAAACACGGCATTCACTTGAACATACACAGTGCTCCTACTACTAGGCATGTGTTGTGGTTCATACGTTAGTACTACATAATCTTGTTGCTAGTGCAGTAAGATATGACGACAACAAATGATGTTATGCGCATGTCAACTATATGAACAATAATGTAGTAACATAGTACCGCTTTTTCGACTATCCGGTTGAGAATAAACGGTGAGATCAATGTTAACAGAACTAGGTCTGCAGCGCACGGAGAGTACGGTGCTACAGTACTCCACGAAACATGAACCATATGAAGCACGGATAGTGTTAGGCAGGGTGTATGAAGGCTGCACGGGATGGGAGCAAAAGTTCCCTTCTCGACCCACTTTTGGGTGTTTGGCAGAGTGCATGAAGGGTGCATGAGTCCACACTAGTAGGTTAACACAAATACATGAAGAGGAAACAACTATATTGAGATGAGAATGCAACCAAACACACCCACACGCTTTGTGCTACAGTGACTGATCTGCACCATCTGAGTTTGATCCAACGGTGATGTTAGGCCGAGACATGGACATGCCCATGCAAAGGGCACCTAAACACCACTGAAGTCCCTCTACTTCTCGAGGCGCACAATGTTGGTGATGCAGGGGGCGAAACGGCTGAAAGGCAATGCAATCTACGAGAAGGCGGAGGGAGCCAGCCGAGGAGCGGGGAATCTTTTGGTTTTCACCATGGTAAAACACCAGTCGACGACTTCTCACATCAGGGAGCAGTGGGTTTTACACGCGGATTCATCGTGACTAATTGCTGCCGCGCCTACTCCCGTCAATCAAAAAAATAAAAATCATGCCGCGCCTGCTCCCGTCAATCAAAAATTAAAAATCGCGCACCCAAACACCAGAGCAACGCGGCGGTGGATATTTGAATTTACCTGCCGGCAAGTAGATAAAAAAGGGGTGAAAAAACAAATGTGGCAGCGGCCTAGATAATTGGTCGAACTAGCCCAACTTGCTAGCCACTGTGCTTCACTGATGTACTCGGCGGGAAAGGTGGTCTTTCGTGATTTGACGACTCATTTACTTGCTTCGACGAAAACACGCGGTAGGGCGTCCCATGCCAGGAAGAATATATGCGTGCACCACCCGGGAGGACCCTGAAACCATGCGGTAGGGTGTGCCATGTCTCGGCATGGAGGAAAAATGTGCGTGTAAAAATATACTGTATCAGACGTAGTGCCTATGGTTCGACCTCGGGACCCAACCAGCCGGTCGAAAACACCCCACTAGCCACACAGCTTCATCATGCTAACGTGGCATGGAGGATAGGTGTGGTTAGCTCCGTCTCGACCAGCCACAACGTCTCTTGTTCAAGGCGATTCTTCTATTTTCCAAGCTTTTTTAGTAGTAATAACACCACGGCAAGCTAGCGCAGCTCTTCGTGTGTGCCCGTGCAAAGGTTAGACGATGGAGAGAAGTGAGAGATCGCAGACTTGGGACCCACCAGTAAGTGAGTCAACGGTCATGCACGTGTTGACGAGGCACTCCCTCTACTCTACTCAATGTAATACTGTATAAAATCAAGTTATGGGACAAAGCCAACAACCGTTGTTGTTTCAAGCTATCGACTTACTCTTTGTAGTCCAGGTTGCCAGTTCGAATCTCGTCTTTCAGATATGTTAGTTTTAGGTCCAAATTTGATTAATGACAAGTGGGACCCCCGTGTGTTGTTCCGATATTTCAGTGTAGGATGTTTTTTTTGAACAAACACTTTGCGCGGTTAGACAAGTAACGGCACGAGTTACACGTATTTTGCAAGTTTACGAACAAAAATGACAGCGGCATAGAATATCACATCCACCCCGCAGCTTAGATGCTATGGTGATACGAGTTTTTACACCGTTGGAAGTGAGATCCAATGGCTTAGGAGTAGTCTTTGTAATTATGCGCAATTTCCAAACTCTCCAAAGGTTTTTTTGAAAATAAAACATTCAGACCTCGTGTGTGCCACTACATCTTGGACCCAACGGCTCCCTGTTTCTCAATTTAGGTGCTCCCCGTAGCTTAATTACCCACTATGGTGATATTACCATCTAGGTCATATGATCAGTGATCAGATGGCACATGCGTAGTACTTGTACTTTCTACGCAATTCCCAAATCTCTCAGCCGTATATTGCAAAAACATTCAAACCTCCTACTGTGGGCTGTTAGATCTCTGTGAACTCGTATCACCATAGAATCTACGGTGCAGGAGCACCTTATATTCTCCTGTGCGAGAAAACATAAGGTGCTCTCGCAGCTTGGATGCTACGGTGATACAAGCTTCGAGGTCGTTTGATCTGAGATCCAATGGCATATGAGCAGTCTTTGTGCTTGTAAGTAGTGGCCGAACTCTTTGGGGGCTTTTCTACAAAAAACCATCCGAACCACCGAGGAGGTGTTGGGTCACAAATCCAACGACTCCAAAGAGCTTGTATCACCAAAGCATCTAAGGTGTGGTAGCACATGATATTCTTACATACATGAGAATATGATGTCCTCCTTCATCTTAGATGCTACGGTGATACAAGCTTCGAGGTCGTTGGATATGGGATCCAAGGGCATCTGAGTAGTTTTTGTACAAATTGTGTGCAATTCTCAAACTCATCAAGGTTTCCTGTAAAAAATATTAAGACATCATGTGAGCTGCTATATCTCAGATCTACAAGCTCCAAGCAACTCGTATCGGCATATAGCATCTAAGGTATGGGGGCACATGATATTATCCCAGGGAGGAGGGGTGGGGGTGCACAACTAATCGGTGGTTGGGGGAGGGACAAATATAATCTAAACAACCCTAAACAGAGCTTCACAATTTTATCTAAGGTCGAGGGGTTGACTCCCGACAATCATAGCTCCGCCTAATTAAACACAACATTTGCATGTACTATAGTACTAGACTTAATATTCATGTTTCAGTTTCATGTTCATTTTAAATATTGAATTGAGGACCATGCATGTCTTACATTTTACTCCCTTCGTTCCTAAATATTAGTCTTTTTAGAGATTTCAAATGGACTAGCACATACGGATGTATATAGACATATTTTAGAGTGTAGATTCACTCATTTTGCTCCGTACGTAGTCACTTGTTGAAATCTCTAAAAGACTAATATTTAGGAACAGAAGGATGAATTCGTGTCATACATGCATGGTTTGGAAAAATAGATGCACTATACTTATTGGATTGTTGTTGTGTTTGTCTCTCTCTCTCTCTGTGTGTGTGTGTGTGTGTGTGGTCATATGCTTGATACATACAAAGTTTTTTCACCTCCATATTGTTCATCTTTTAAATTTGAATTTGCATTGAAAAACTTACTAGGGATACCATGAAATGTGAAATCCACGTTGAGATCACTATATCACAAACTCACTCTAATTCAACAACTCGTCATAAATCAATTACCACGTTGAGATTAGTATTTGCAAGGAAAATACGGGCATTGCAATACACATAGATTCGTTCGGCAATTTAAAAGGTTCCTTTCGTATTCTCGAATGGTAGGACCCAACGGCGTACCAGCCAGACCTTGGCTCGTGTTGATCCTAAAAAATAAAAAAACCGGGCTCGTGTCCTTCTGGTGGTGTGCGTGGTACGCACATTAGGCAACCTCAACCAATCGAGCCTCCGCGTTTCGAGTCAAAATATTTGGCGGCCAGAATTCCAGCCCTAGGAAATTCCCCTCATGTCCCCGGTCCATAATGACTACCGATGAACAACGGAGGGATGCTTTAGTAACTAGACAACGTTACCTACCGTGCCGAGCATGGTTCAATTCCCTCGGTCGCCGCTCGCCAAGGTCACCCGTCAACTGCATTGCCTAGTACTACTACTACGTACTACACCAGGATGAGCACAGAATTGAGCCCATTTGTTCGTGCCTAGTACTTGAGTTAATATATCAGGCAATGCACTGATACAAAGGGATTATCCTTTTACTCTGCATATATAACTTGTCTGAAGTCTAACTAAGCAAAATGTTTGACCAAATCCTTTCTTAAGAAATACAATAGGACAGATGTATGGCTTGAAAATTTATTGCATGATGCAGGTTATGATATTGTTTCGAATCCTGGATCTTAAATTTCAGAAAATCCAAAAGTGACCATAAATTCTTGAAACTGATCATGGTCACGTGATATGGCACAAATATTACTTCGTAATTTTTTTCTTAAATTTGAGACAAGCTGCTTATGACAAGTTGCACAAATGAAGAGCCAAGGTATTTTGGAACAAAGACCTGTCACGTTAAGGTGAACGCTTTCACTATTGAAACCGTGGGCGTTTACGTGCCGCCACGAGTCCCGCTTCTCATCGGCAGGTGCCATCCGAGCAAGCATGTGAGTCGACGGGAGGTGTGCGAGCAGACCGCTACGTCGGCTGACAGGGAGGCGTGTGAGCAGACCACTATGCAGGCTCACCGGGGGCGAGCCCTTTGACCAGGCTCCGCCGCCCACCTTCCTCCCAACTGCTCCCACTTTTAATGTCGCCAGTGCCGCAGTTTAAAATCAACCCCGCACTACCTGGTATCGCTACAATCTTCTCTCTTCCTCTTCGATTCTCCTGTCGTCTACCTCCAACCAGCCTGACCTAAACGTACGCGATGCCGCATCACGATGGTCTGCCCTTAGTCTTCCAGTTTCCTGAGGAAGACACCCAGCCGAAGTCTCAAGAACATAAGGCGCTTTGGGACGAGCTTGAACTGGCCTTGCGGGAAGATGTCGCGCATGTCCCCGCTCCTGTTTCGGCTCCCGTCGCCCCGACGCGCCCATCCCTGTAGCATTGATGGGCTGGGAGCCGTACATTGTCGCCGAGCTTGATGCCACGGGGTTCCACGAGGTCCCCGCCGACTTTCACGCGCCCATGCACCTGCCGGCGCATGCACCTGCGTGTGCACTGACGCGCATGCCCATGCCGGTGCCCGTGCACACGAATGTCTATGCCGCGCCGTTGACAGCGCCTGTCTCCGCACGGGTGCCAGTGCCCCCCTCAGCAGCATGGATGGCCGTTGTCGACCGCTTCCTTGCACAAACACCAGTCGCCTCCTTCCGCCAGTTGACTCCGAAGTCTAGAACATTTTGGCCTTCCTTGAAGCTAGGCCAACGTCCAAGAGTACGCCAACAACGGCGCAAGGCGCCGCCGACGCCGTCGGTCAGTGGCCCGACGACACACAGAGCACGGCAAAGAAGTCGCTTCCCATTGCAAGACGCCCCCGCCGCCGCCGCGTAATATAAATTTGCCATGAAAAATGTTCGGATTGCCATGCTTAAAATCCGAACGTTTATCATTTCCATTTATTTTAGATCGATCGTCGTATAATTTAAAGTCGGAGTCAGACTGAACAAAATCTATGGTTTTATCGATTGAATGTTCTGCTAGAGATGTATCAAATTAAATATAAAACGTCATCAAGCCACATGTATTCCTTGTCATCCAACGACCTAGACTGCTTCAATGTCGAGCGCTCAACACGTTTAGCATGCAGTTAATTTCATGCCAAAAATAGTGCTAATCACATAATAACACGCAAATAATATCCTACTTAATATCCGCATGCACTTAATATACTTCCAACTTAACATGCATTGCACGTACACACTGACTAGTGCTGCTAGTATGTGAAACTGGTGCCGTAACTTGTGAACGCGTCCAGATATGGTCAACGGAAACATCGCCCGTGAGTTCTTCGTGTTTGCCCGTGCGTCTAAACGCAGAAGGGGAGGAGAGAGAGAGCACACATGGAACCCACCCGTAAGTGAAGGCGAATAGTACTAAAAATAATATTACATGTTATCCATTAAATAGGCTGTGGTAATATAAAAACATTATGTGAACAAAGGGGGGTACAACAAACATTGATGTTCTACGTATGTTGCCTATTGACGTGCGGCTTGAAGGCCCTGGTCGCATGTTCGATCCTCGTCCTTTATTTTTTAATTTGTATATGGGTCCAAATTTGTTTCATGACATGTGGGCCCCTCGGTGTGTAATTTGTAGGACTTTAATTTGTGCATCGAAATTTGTTCCATTCCAAGTGGACTATCGGTGTGTAGTTTTGTAGCTTATTTATAATAATTAAAGAGAACAATAGAGTTTTTTGCAATAATACCATGGTGCGACGTTGAAGGCGAGAAAGGACGTGCGAGAGAGTGATGACCGAGCCAGAGGGAAATCAACTAGGGGAGTTGCGGGGGTTGCAGCGGTGTTTGGAGTAGTTGTGGGCCGAATGCTATAAAAATATAATCTAAACCAACCGGAATAAATGCCTACACAAATTAATCCAAGGTTGGAGTGCCCCTCGCAATGTAAATAGCTCCGACTTTGCGAGGGATGGAGAGGTAGCTTCAATGTGTGGAAGATACGGCATGAGAAAGCGAGGTCAATCGAGAGACATATAGATGGAGAGACAAAGTGAGTGTGGTCCGACATTCATTGAACAGATATATATGCTCTGGAGAGATATTGTCCGATTGAGCTTTTGGCAAGGGTGAGGGCTGTAAGATAGAGCTTGAGAGATGATCCAGTCACAGACGTGTAGATATATTTTGTGTGTGGGAGGAAGCAAGGTCAATCAATCACATAGGGTCATCATGCGATCAAAAGAGTGAGACGGGTTGGAGAGAGTGACCTAGATAGACAATGTGCGTGAGAGAGTATACAATGTGAATAGGTCGAATTGGGCTCAAACATGGTGATATATTGTTTTTGTCCGAGAAAGAGCGAGGTCAATCGAGACATACAAAGAGTGAGAGAGAGAGGGAAAGAGAGAGATAGAGAGAGATTGAGTGAGTGTGGCCCGCCATGAGGTCGAAAGAGTGGGGGCGGCTTGGATGGACTAACCTAGATAGACAATCTGCGTGAGAGAGTATAGAGTGTGTCGATCGAGGCCCGAACAGGGAGATATATCATTTGTGTGTGAAAGAAAACGAGGTTAAACAAGACCCAGATAAAGAGAGCGAGATTGAGCGAGTGTGGCCCGCCGTGCGGAAGAAAGAGTGAGACAATCTCGAGGGAGTGACCTAGATAGACAACGTGCGTGCGTGCGCACGAGAGGTTGGGGGGCTAGATAGACAATGCATGTATTTAGCATGAGAGGGTGAGAGGGAGAGGGAGAGAGAGATCAACTCGGCATGGGGTGCAATGGCGGGTGTGTGAGGTAAATACATTTGGTAACAGAGTGGAAAAGGGGGGTTGTGTAGTTCAGAGAGTTAGAGATCGAAACATGGAGAGAAAGAATGAATGTGTGTTGGAAACCGATAGCTTCCTAAGGTGGTTAGGAGAGGAAGATTGACCGATACAGGAAGTATGTAGCGTGTGTGCGGGGGGGGGCTAAAAACAACATTTGAATGTAGATAGTACGAGACTTAATATCGATGTTTCAATTTGTTGTACATTGTAAGATTTGAACTGAGGACCATGCATATGGGTAATTATTTCGAATTCGTGCCATACTAGGTTTCGAAAAGTTGACATTGACTCGATTTGTTGTGCTATTTTGTAGGACATGTGTTTGAATCCATCCAAAAGTTTTCTCACTACCATGGTGTTCATCATATACATATGAATTTGTATTAAAAAAAAGTAGCATGGATACAGTGAAATGTGAAATCCACGTTAGAATTGGAGATCGCTATGTGACACACACTCTAATTCAAATAACTAATTATGTGACACACACTCTAATCCACGTTAGCATGGATACCGTGGATACCATTTCGTTTTTTTAAATAACTCCTCATTAATTAATTTATAGTATCTCGTTTCGAATGACTAATTATTTGCAAGGAAAACACGGGCATGGTAATACATACAAATTCATTTGCAAATGAAAGAAGATTCATTTGCATTCTCAAATCTCCTCTCAAATGTAGACGCACCAAGCAGACCAGGGTCGTGTCGTGGTGGTCGCGTGTGTCGTACGGTGGCTTAGCACCCAGCCACCCACCCGGACGATGCTTCGGTGCCTTAAGGCACCTACCTTTGTGTCTATGACATGTGGGCCCAACAGGTGGCTGGCCCACATGTCAGTGACCCAAAGGCAGGTGCCTTTAAGGCACCGAAGCTGCGTCCCACCCACCCCCTCCCTCCCCCCTCCCCCCCCCAAAAAGGACGACGACAAAATAAGTTCGCGCTTCCATGTTTCGGATTGAAATATCTGGCGGCCCCAATTCCAGCCCTGCAAAATCTCCCTTCTCCACCGTCCCCTTCCGCGCCCAGATTGCTCAAATCCCTAATTCGCCGCCAACCCAAGCAAAGTTCAAATCGCCCCTCATCTCGTCTCTTCCCCCACCTCTGTGCCGGACAACGACGACGAAGACGACGGTCGCGCTTCACCACCGCACCGGAGCTACCTCATCTACGCCCTTGTCCACCGCACCGGGTGGTCCACCAACAACGTCGGCCGCCGCAACCGACGTGCCTCACAGACACCGACTTCCACCACATCAGGTGCACTTCACCGACGCCATCTCCCAGCTCACCGGGGCTACTTCACCGAGCACATCGTCACACCTCCGCCCCCCGAGGCCGCTGGGGCTTCACCAACGGTCTCGTCCACCACATCGTAGCGCTCCACTACCACTCAAGATCTGCATCCGTGCGTGCCCAGCCAACGCCAGCGCATCACCCTCAACGGCTCTGAAGTGACCCCGCACTCTAGCTAGGCGAGCATGCCCAAACGCCGGCCCGAACTAGATATCCACACATCACTCCCTTGTGCACTGTTCCGATGATGTTTGGATATCCTTTCACTACTCTCTTACCTTACACGCCTATGCAACTCTGACTTTAACTCTTATTTCTTCTGGAGATATCATCTGAAACAAGCAAATCCATTTTTAGCGAAGCATGATGGCGCTACGGGATCTGGTACACATCCTGCACACCCGTATAACCTTGTAAGTATCTGTCCTCCGGTACAACTGCATGGTCGATTCCTCTTATTTGATCAACCATTCACCGTGTCAAAAATGCAGAGGGGGATGCAAGGAGCACAAGGCCTACACATCCAAGCAAGTGGTAACATGGACTTGTACATGGAACATCCCAAGTGCAAACAGAGCTGCAGTGAGCCTATACAACGAGCTAGAGTAAGTCCCTACATTTCATTTAATTCATACTGGCATTCCTGTATGATTTGTGTGCAGTGGCGGATCCACGAATTCAAGTTACCAGGGGCGAACATTTAACTTAAAAAATACAAAGGCACTTGCACTCCGGAAATCAACTAACTTGAGAAATGTGAAGCTACATGCACTTTGAAAACCAGCTAATGATCCAAAGTAGTTCAGATTATAAACACTAAATGATGCAAGCACCAAAAAACACAAAATGCAACATGGTGTACAAGGACTACAAACATGGTCTATACCTGCTTGAATTTCTCATTCTCTGGCTGAAAATATCGAAGTGTAATTGCACCTATAACCAGTGTGCAAACTGCATATCAATATATCTATCCTACACAAGTATGCCAATAGTTTCAAACAACAGATTAGAAAAGTATTTCAACTACGCTGTCTTCATTTGCCAATCTCCAGCACAGCAGCTTCTGAACTTGAGCACCTTCTTCTTTGGGTCACTATGTTGCAAAGAGATGCTACTGCTCCTGATGTGTGGTCTTGGCCGTCAAAGTCTGGTTACTCTACTAAGAGTTTCTACACCATAATGCACACACACCTTCCGACAGTTACACCTTGTGTTTGGCTTTGGAGAAGCTCATGCATGATGAAAATCAAGGTTTTTGGCTGGTTGCTCTTTTTTGATCGCGTGAACACTCGAGACATGCTTGGAGACATTGGAGGTCTAATCAGGAGGATAATTCTTGTGTACTTTGTCCTGCCCGTCTGCATGAGAATAGGTTCCATCTCTTCTTCAATTGCAATTTCAGTCAACGGGTCTGGTCTTATCTTCAGATTGATTGGTTGGGAGGTCAGTATGTGACCTCCTGCCTTTTGCACGCTAAGAAGAATTTTCAGCAATCATTCTTCCTTGAGGTTATGCTCACGGCGGCTTGGTGCATTTGGACTACTAGGAATCGAAAGATCTTCATATCAGAGAGGGCCTCGTTTGGTGTGTGGAGGGGTAAATTTGTACATGATATCAACTTGTTGTACCATAGAGTGAGGGAGGGTGTTAAACCTGCTTTCTTAGCTTGGGTTAATAATCTTCCTTACTATGTTGTATTTTGTAACATTTGTAACATAGGTAAGTAGGTAAGCTTCTTTTCTGCCTTTCTAGTTTGTATATAGGTGGACCTCTTTTCTTGATTTTTGAATAAAATACTGTGGAGCTATTGCTTCACAGTACATACTCAAAAAAAACGTTGTCATGATACAGGGACTTTCTGGTAGATGGCCTCGACGTTTCCTCAAGCCATGAAAATGCACTATAATTTGCTTGTCATCAATGCCTGCAAATCTCTATGTCTCTCTCAACATAGCAGATCATCATTAGACACTAAATCCTTCAATGGGAGCTTGCAAAATGCTTGCATTAGATCCCTCATTAGACACTATATGTTCATCACCAGGAGCATGTACAATGTTTGCATCAAATCCTTCATTAGTAGTCTGTTCATTAGACACTTCAGGCTCAAGAACAACATGAGCTTGGATGTTTGCACCAGAAACTTGATTAGATACATCAGATTCAGTCAGTTCAGTATTGATTGGGGAAGTTATAAAATAAGTAGAAATTGGTTTCATTTTCTCATAGATTCCCTACATACAAGCAGTTTTACAACACCGTCAGGTTTAACTATTGGCCAAAAATTGATGAATTAGATATAATCAGGGATGTGATGTACCTGCTCGTTGCGTATGCTACTCTTGCAAGCTGCGACTGTCCGTTTGCGAAAGCTCGATGCCATGCTCGTGCTGCCGCCGCTGCCTCCCACGCGGGCTACACCCAGGATTGGATCTTCATCTTCTTGTCCTTCTGTTTGCTTGAAGCCCGGCGACCGCCCTCCAACGAGGGTGCGAGGAAGTGCTATGTCAGTCTGTCCAGCAGCGGCTAGGTTAGGAGCAAACTAGACTAGAGGCTGGAGCGAATGAATTGGGATTTTTCCTGCTGTCAATCAATATGGGAGGCCCTCGTTTGGGCCGCGATCCTGCTATAGGGCCTGCCTTGCACTTATGTTATTGGCCCGTCCAAATTGAAACATTTTTCTTCATTTTTTACATTGCTTGCTCGTGCGTTGGGACGAACAAAACTAGCCTGGGCCAACCTGGACGACTCAAACTAGGTGCACACTTTCCAGCCACCCGAGGCGGCCGCCCATACCAGCCCCTATGGTGGTGTCGCCCCTTTTTACATGTATGATTGGGGTAGTGAAAATATTCCAGTGGCGCTTTTGATTTACCCACAGAATGGTTGAATTGCTTGTTTCTATGAACTGAGTTCGCCAATAATGTGAAGGATGCCAGTCTTTTCGTCCTATTGTAGATTGCTTAGATCTCGATATGCTAAAAGTAATCGCATGAAATATACAGTAAAATCCAGTGTGATGTGTGTGGCTACAACTAGTCTGACTACACGTCCTCATATAACATATCAAGGACGCACCATCTTACCGGATTAACCATTCGACTTACCAATGCAGTGTGGGAAGAAATAAGTATTGGAACTATGTATCCAAGAAATTGATGCCATGGACTCCTTCGTACAACCTTGTAAGCAAAAAAGAAGTTGCAGTGTGCCTGTACAAAGAACTAACGTAAGTTCAGTTAACTGCTTATTGCAAAATTGTTCAATTATGTTGCTTGACTTAATTTAGTTTGCTACTGATTACATAATGCCACAGCCTGTTAATCCTATTATAGACTGCGCCTATCTATGTGTTTGATACTTACTGTTAAGAATTACCTGTTTGCCTGAACTTAAATAGCTACTTGTTTGTTTAACTGCTTTGCTACTGCAACAACGGGTTACAATGATGTTAATAACTACTTTTCAGCATCCAATTGAAACTCTTTAATTCCTTGTTTGTTTAACTGGTTTGTTGTTATAACTCCCAGTTGAGATGTTTTGCTAACTTCAACTTTTCTGAATCCAATTGGAACTTTAATGGCAAAACAGGTTAGCCCAAGATCAAAGAGAGAGGTCCCCATGGACGTTGTATCATCCCACAGCAGTGGCACCAGCCCAATCGTGCATTATGAATTGCCAACTGCTGATGCTCTAGAGGCTAAACTAGTGGTAGAAAGAGATTCTACTTCTGCACTTAGAGATGAAGTTGACATGTTGAGGAAGCAAACAGCACAATCACAAGTAGTACTCAAGAAAACCATTAAATATTTGGTGGATTTCAAAACGAAGCAAGCTGAGACTGACCACATTGTTAAGGTCCTGAAGGAAAAAAGGAAATTAAATTCCCACTTGGTAAATCATAGATGAAATGTTCTTTCCATCGTTGAATAACCTTTGTGTTGTTTGTTCATGTAATCAATCAAACCATTTGTTTTAGAGATCATGTAATAATTGTTTTTTATTTTTTATTTTTTGGTTTGTAATTTTATTTGAGCACAAGTCTGTATTAATTGATAATGTAGAGAATGGTTTGGTGCATCGATAATAATTGATCATGCACTAGGCACATATATATAGGTACAAGGGGTGCGACCGGTGTCTTGTCTCCCAAGATACAAGTACATACAGGGGGAGAGAGAGACTACAGGTGCGGCATACAAAACCCA